>NC_057722.1:72761770-72793689 GCF_004010195.1 Chiloscyllium plagiosum | reverse complement strand
TACCTTATAACTCTCAATTGCCCCAATTGAACCTTCACGCCTCATCTTTACATAGGCCGCCCTCTTCCATTGAACAAGGGATTCCAATTCCTTATTAAACCACGGCTCCCTCACACGACCCTTTCCTCCCTGCCTGACGGGCACATACTTATCAAGGACACTCAATAGTTGCTCCTTGAACAAGCTCCACATATCAATTACACCCTTGCCTTGAAGCTTACTTTTGACCCTCAGGTTAAACCAACAACAACCATTTCTCTCCCTCTAATGAGCAAGCAGCCATGTGATCTCATAAGATGATGGCAATTTTATGCTTTTACTGTTAAATGTAATTACAAAGATTTCATTCAAATCAAAGCTTTTGATTTGTTGTTGGAGTGAAAGAATGATCCCTTTGGCATTATGAATTCTTAGCATTGAGTAGGAGAGATAGAAATGTCAACATTTAGGTAATATTTGTACTAACTTTCAAACATTCCACAGTGAACAATTCTGGAATATTTCAAAGTGCAATCACCCTTGTTATGTCGAGAAAATGTGACAGCACTTTTGAGCATGGTAGGTTAGCATAAACAGTCGTGAGGCAATCCTAGTTCTAATGAAGAGTCATTGAGACTCAAAATGTTAGCTTGCTGTGTCTCCATGGATGCTGTCTAACCCACTGTGATAGGACATAGAACAGTACAGCACTATACAGGCCCTTCAGCCCTCTATTCTACTCTAAGATCAAGTTCACCTACATACCCTATATTTTACAATCATCCATGTGCCTATCCAAGAGTCGCTTAAATGTCCCTAATGTATCTGATTTTAGATTAGAGTGGTGCTGGAAAAGCACAGCAGGTCAGGCAGCATCTGAGGAACAGGAAAATCTTCCGCCTCGGAACATTTCAACCCCAGGGCATAAGTGTGGACTTCACCAGTTCCCTCATTTCCCCTCCCCCCACCTTCCCCATTTCCAGCTCAGCACTGTCCTCATGACCTGTCCTACCCACCTCACCCCCACAACTCCCCTTATCTCTCCACCCTGGAGGCTCCCTGCTTCCATTCCTGATGAAGGGCTTTTGCCCGAAACGTCGATTTTCCTGCTCCTCGGATGCTGCCTGACCTGCTGCGCTTTTCCAGCACCACTCTAACCTAAACCTTGGTTTCCAGCATCTGCAGTCCTCACTTCTGCCTAATTTATCTGACTCCACCGCCATTGCAGGCAGTGCATTCCATGCACCCACCATTCTCTGTGTAAAGAACCTGCCTCTGATATCCAGCATTTCTTGTTTTCAATCAGAGTCCCTGGTCTGGAACATTTGGCCTTTATTGCAAGGGGTCTTGGGTACAAAAATATGGAGGTGTTGCCCAAAATTCCAGTGTTTTGTTGAGACTGCATCTGGAGTCGGGAGTTCCTATTTCATGTTTTCCATATTAATGAAAGCACATAAAGTGCAGCCTACTTCATAGAATTGTATAATCAGAGAATCCCGACAGTGTGGAAGCAGGCCATTCAGCCCATTGAGTCCACACCAACCCTCCCAAGAGCATCTCATCCAGATGCAATCCCTACCCCAATCCATATAACCCGCACATTTTTGGACTTATTTCGATCCTGCAAACAAAAGTCTATTTCCTGCCTTTATCAGAAGAAATAAAGACAATATACAGTGAAGTCCTGATAGATTACTCACTCTGCCTTTGTAATTTTCACCACACTATCTTGACTTCAATATAAAAGAATAATCTGATGAGTCAACAAATGGTTTTTGTTCCTGCTGCAATGTCTCCTCTTGGAAAAACCCGTATTTTTCAATATTTTCAGCACTGTATGTTTTCAACAAAAAAAAACACTAATCCTATCAATCTGCAGTTAAGGCATGTGAGTATAAGTGGCCTTCATTAATTAGTCTTTCAAAAGGGATTACATATCTGTGGCTATAGAAATTCTGTCCTTTGTTAACTTTGGAAGCACGTGCATTGGTGATGGCTGTTGTGGAAATTATAGCTAACTGTAGCAAGTGTAAGAGAATGTAACTTCTTTGAAACCAAGTACAGTGCATTGAGGACACTCGAAGGAAGAACAAGCAAAGAAATTCAAGGTGAACTCAATGTCAAACATGATACACCAAGTATTTGAATAAGGAATGCTGAAAAAAAGTTAAGGAAGAGTGGACAAAAAGATGCAATTTGCAAAACTCCAGGATTGGAGAACACACTTTTCACGTAGAATGCTGATATACATAAAGCACAGCATTAACAAAAGAAGATTTTGTGGCAAAGGTGAAAGCTCTGCAAAGAAATTGGATATTGTCAAAGGTTTTCATGGTTGAAATCACTACATTAAGCCTGTCTACAAACAACTAAGTGTTGAAGGCTCAACTGCATGCACTTCAAATCTGGGATGACTGCATTGAGCATATTGAAGAATTTATTCAAGAATGTAATCCCATTGGTAGCTTTAGTACAGACAACCTCCCCTCTGCTACAAATGCACACCAGATAGAACCTAACATGCTAAGCTGCAGTTAGTGGTGGCAACCAACTGATCAGATGTCATTGCTTGGTACTGCAAAGGGGAGACAATGGCCTAGTGGTATTATCAATGGACTGTGAAACTAGAGACCAGGAGACCATGGCAGATGATTGGAATTTGAATTTGACAAGACTTGGGATTAAGAGTTTAATGATGGCCATGAATACATTGTGGATTGTTGAGGGAAAACACCATCTGGCTCACTAATGCCCTTTACAGAAGGAAACTGCGGGTCTACTTGTGGCTCCAGACCCACAGCAGTGTCGTTGACTGCCATCTGGACAAAGAATGTTGGCCTCGCCAGTGATACCTTCACCCTGTGAATGAATTATAAAAAAAATGCCCTAGAACCAAAACATCATGGCTTGTTACTCATCAGCGAGTTCAAAAAGCTAAGACTCTTAAACCAAGTCCACCCTTTTCTGGTCAGCCATGAGGAAAACCAACATGTCTGGGTGGTATCAATGATTTTTACTCCATGAGTCAGCAGCTAGCTTACTGAATGGAGTTCCCGAAATGCGGTATCAGATCACTCCTGGGCAATTACTCAGCCCGTCCTAATGACTAAAAGCCATGTGACTTTTACCTCCCATGCAATTCAGCTTTAATGACTGAGCCAATCGACTAATTAAAAGTTTGCAATGCTTTTACCGGAAGATGGTTGCATGTAAGAACATTGCCTGCTTGGAATCCTGTAGACCTGTTTCAAGCAATGACCAATCTGAAGAAAGCTAGGGATGTGATAAATCAGGAAACAACCCAGAATTGCAGCAGGTATGCAATTTGTTTGAAGTTGCTGGTAACAGGAGTTGGGACATCATGTTGTGGCTGTACAAGCCATTGGTAAGGCCACATTTGGAGTACGATGTAAATTCTGATCGCTGCACTCAGGTAGGATGTTATTAAACTGGAAAGGGTACAAAAAAAGATTTACCAGGATGTTACTGAGACTGGAGGATTTAAGTTATAAGGAGAGATTGGATATGCTTTGACCTTTTTCACTGGAGCGGAGGAGGATGAGGGCTTACCTTACAGAGGTTTATAAAATCATAAAGGACATAAATTAGATGCACAACCCAGGCCTTTTCTTCAGGGTAGGGGGATCCAAAATTAGAGGACATAGATTTAAGGTGGGAGGGGAAATATTTAAAAAGGACCTGGGGGGCAACTTTTTCACAAAATGTGTGGTGCATTTATGGAACGAGCTGCCAGAGGAAGTGGTAGAGGCGAGTACAAATGCAGCATTTAAAAGACATTTTGACAGTTAAATAGATAGGAAAGGTTTAGAGGGCTCTGGGCCAAATGAAAGCAACTAGTTTGGCTTGGAAAACTTGGTCAGCATGATGAGTGGGGCCAAAGGGCCTGTTTCCATGCTGTATGACTCTTTAAGACCTTCACTATAGACATCGCAGAAAATGAGCCTAATGCCACACTCCGCTCAAAATTAGAGTGAGCAAAAGAAGAATGGCTTTGCTACCACAGCTCCTCATGATTGATGGACCTATGTTGCACCATGGATGAGGACGCAGTTACAATGGTGGCAGACTCTGAGGAGGAAGATGAGGAGCAAGCAAAAACATGCTACCAGTGTTGATATATTCAGTAAATTAGACTCATTGCATTACTATTTTTCAATAGGCTGCCAATACAAAGAAAAAAGCATGTGAGTTGCTGTGCTAGCTTTCCAGCCGCAAGTGGATGAGGTGGACAAGAAGGCAGATAGCAAGCTTGCCTTCAACGGGGAGAGCATGGAGCATAGAAATTAGCAAGTCATGTTGCAGCTGTGTAGAACTTTAGTGAGGCCACATGTGGAATCTTGTGTAGAGTTCTGGTCACCACACGACCAGAAGGACATGGAGGCTTTGCAAAGGGCACAGAAACAGTTTTCCAGGATCTTGCCTGATTTGGAGAGTATTGCTATGAGGAGAGATCAGACAATCTTGATTTGTTTTCACATCAGAGGCTGAGGGGCAACCGAGGTTTATAAAATTTTAAGGGAGATGCATAGAATGGATAGTTGGAGTCTTCTGTCCAAGGTAGAAATGTCAATTATTAGGGGACAAAAACAGAAGTTGCTGGAAAAGTTCAGCAGGAGCTGTGAAGAGAAATCAAAGTTAATGTTTCAGGTCCGGTGGACCCTTCCTCAGAACTGAGGAACTTCTGTTTTTGTTTCTCATTTACAGCATCCACAGTTCTTTTGGCTTGCAGTTAGTAATTGTTAGGGGACAAAGGTTTAAGGTAAAAGGGGATAAGTTTAAAGGAGACATAAGAGGCAAGTTTTTTACACAGAGGGTGATAAGCACCTGGAATGTGCTGCCAGAGGAGATGGCAGAAGCAGATACAATGGCAATGTTTAAGAGGCATCTTTACAGAAACATGATTTGGCACAGAATAGAGAGATACAGACCATGTAGTGACAAAAGGTTTTTAGTTTAGAAAGGCATCATATGTCAGGGCTATCCTGATGGGCCAAATGGCCTATGCTGGACTGTTCTTTGTTCTTTATCTTGTACAGAAGAAAGAATTATCAGCAACTGTCATTGAAAACTAGTTTTAAAACTAAATGATGATGACGGATAGTTGCCAGTGTTATGGACAACACACTGTATTCTCTTCCTTGTAATTCACATCTAAAATATTGCTTTATGCATGCTTGATAAGCGAGGGAGTGGGATTGCTAATTGTTCATTGTAAGCTGTTCTACAATAAACATTAGTTTTAGGTTTGTGATTCTTGGTTTTCCTTTTTGGAAATATATTGATTAATGAAGAAAACTCAATAGTACAACTATTATTACTCCGCACATGATACTGTATATATTTAAGTGTTCCTTGAGCCCAGCTTTATATCTAAAATATATGTTTAATATATAGTATACACATATTTTACATACACTACCATCTTGGATTGGAAATGTCAATCGTCTGTTATGCCGATAGAGTTTAACTACGTCCCAAATGGGCCAGCAGCTGCAATTATACTGCAGGAGTTATGAGGGATGTTTAAAGATTGGTCTCCTGTGATAACAAACTGAATAAATTAGGTCTGTGTCTCAAGATCCTTCACAAGAGCATTATCAAACAAAATGTTACACCAGGCCAGATGGAGACCAAAATCCAAACTGTGTTATGACATGTCAGTGAACCTTTCTGTTAATTAAACCAAACACCCAGAACAGTTCACCTTGCCTCATAATCTGATAAAGTATGAGTGACAGAGAACTCCCAAATTCCACTATTCGAAGAAAAAAAATCAATTTATTCTTTAGCTCTAAAAGTGAACATTAAGCAATAACTATTTACAACTCTAAGCGTCTTTTCTCTTAAAGGTTTGTTACCTACCACCAACTCTACCACAATATAGTGTTCCAATAATCACCCATATTAAAATTACATCAACTTAATTTTCAAAACCAGACAGCAGATGTCATCTCCAGTGTCCTCCTTCTTCCGACTGAAGATCTCCCTGGGTCAACTTCTGCTTTTACTGCAAAGATGTTTCATATGAAAAGATAGTCTTGATAGAGGGCATTTTAAATGGCAATTTCTCTCAAGAAAGCAGTTATTCTCTGGCTAACTCTCAAAATGCCTGCTTCTTTATACCCAAACATCGGATCATCTCATTGGTTCGATGTTGGCAAAACAGTATATTCAAAATCAATTGGGTTTTAGTATCTTGGGACATAGTCACAGAGTCATAGAGATATACAGCGCGGAAACAGACCCTTCGGTCCAACTCAACCATGCCGATCAGACATTCTAACCTAATCGAGTACCATTTGTTACACTTGGCCCATGTTTCTCTAAACCCTTCCTACTCATATACCCATCCAACTGTCTTTAAAATGCTGCATTTGTACCAGCCTCTACCACTTCCTCTGGCATATATTTAAATTGATTGGTTACATTCCAACGGTTATCAACATAACAACCAAAACTCAGGGGCTTGTTTCACAGCCAAGCGTTACATATTTTCAATTTTCCAGTATACTCTGAGACTGCTAGTCAGTCACATGACAGGTGCTTGTCGAGAGTGTGGTGCTGGAAAAGCACAGCCGGTCAGACAGCATCCAAGGAGCAGGAGAATCAACATTTCGGGCATAAGCCTTTCATCAGGAATCTTGATGACTGCCTGACCTACTGTGCTTTTCCAGCACCACACTCATGATTCTGATCTCCAGCATCTGCAGTCCTCACTTTCTCTGCTTGGCAGGTGCTTGTAAGCTCTCAGTGTGAAACTGCTTTCACTCTCTCTTAAGGGTACAATACATGCCTTCAACTTCATAACAGTTGATCTTTAAAACTTAATGGTAAGGTCCTAGGGAGTGTTGCTGAACAAAGAGATCTTGAAAGTCGCATGTAGATAGGATAGTGAAGAAGGCGTTTGGTATGCTTTCCTTTATTGGTCAGAGTATTGAGCACGGGAGTTGGGAGGTCATGTTGCAGCTGTACAGGACATTGGTTAGACCACTGTTGGACTATTGCATGCAATTCTGGTCTCCTTCCTATCAGAAAGATGTTGTGAAACTTGAAAGGGTTCAGAAAAGATTTACAAGGATGTTGCCAGGATTTGAGGAGGATTTGAGCTATCAGGAGAGGCTGAACAGGCTGGGGTTGTTTTCCCAGGATCATCACAGGTTGAGGGGTGACCTTATAGAGGTTTACAAAATTATGAGGGGCATGGATAGGATAAATAGACAAAGTCTTTTCCCTGGGGTCAGGGAGTCCAGAACTAGAGGGCATAGGTTTAGGGTGAGAGGGAAAACATATAAAAGAGACCTAAGGGGCAACTTTTTCACACAGAGGGTGGTACGTGTATGGAATGAGCTACCACTGGAAGTGATGGAGGCAGGTTCAATTACAATGTTTAAGAGGCATTTGGATGGGTATATGAATAGGAAGGGTTCGGAGGGATATGGGCCGTGTGCTGGCAGGTGGGACGAGATTGGGTTGGGATATTTGGTCAGCATGGGCGGGTTGGACCAAAGGATCAGTTTCCATGCTGTACATCTCTATGACTCTATAAAAAAATCTAAGGATGAGATAGAGAGACAAAAGACAGGATTTCACCTGAAGTAGTTGAAGGCATAGTCATCTGAGGTGCAGTGATAAAAGACAGGAGTTGACAGATTTATTGACTTAAGGGTTGTGGTCACATGCCAGAACTTCAGCACAAACTTCAAAGCCGTAGGAGCGCTGCACTTACAGTAATGACACCTTTCAAATGAGATGTTAAATCAAAGCCTGATCTACATTCTCAGGTGAACATAGAGATTCCTTAGCACTATTTTGAACAAAATCAGTAGTGTTATCCATGGTGTCCACACCAGTATTGAAATCTCAAACAACATCACAAAAGAAAATAAGAGTGAATTTCTATCTCATTGATCTTGTGGAACCCTGCTGTGCCTGAATTATCTGTTGTGATTAATGTTTGAGGATGTAACTAGTAGAATAGATCAGGAAGACCCAGTGGATGTGACATACTTGGATTTTAGGAAAGTTTTTAGTAAAATCCCATTAAGAGGTTAGTGGGTAAATTCAAACCAAACCATGACATTGATGCTGATGTACTGGCATGTATTGAGAATTGGTTAGCAGACAGGAAATAGACAGTCAGAAAAAAATTGAGGTTTATGGAACAGAAGGAAATGATGAGTATGGGACTGCAAGGATTAGTGCACGGGCTCTAGGTATTCACAATATTTAGACAAGCGAATGAAATGTAAGATTTCCAAGTTTGCTGAAGACACAAAACTAGATGAGATTGTGTATGGTGAGAAGGATTGTAAAGGGATTTCAAGTTAATTTAGATAAGTTGACTGAGTGGGAAAATAAAAAGCAGATGCAATATAACGTGGACAGTGTGAAGTTGACCATACCATATTGCGCAAAAATGGAATGTCAGAATATTATTTAAAGAATGATAGATTGGAAAATATCAATCTAGAAAGAAATCTCCTGTACACCAGGCATTGTAGGCAAGCAAGGTGCAGCCAGCAGTTAGGAAGGCAAGTGGTATGTTGGCCATCATTGCAAGAGAGGTTGGGTACAGAAGCAAGGATGTCTTATTGCAGCTGTACAGATCCTTGATGAGTCCACAGCTAGAGTATTGTGTACAGTTTTGACCTCCGTACATCAGAAAATAATCACCTACCACAGAGAGAGTGCAGCAAAACTTCATCAGACTGACTCTTCAGAATGGCAGGTTTGTCATTTTGAGGATGGACTGAACTTGTATTTACTGGAAATTACAAGAATGAGAGAGCATCTGATTGAAATGTATAAGGTGTCATGGTTTCAGCATACAGAATAGGCCATTTTGGATAGGGATATGAAAAAATTCTTCACCCAGACAGTGACAAACCTATAGAATTTTCTGTTGTAAAAGGTGTGGAGGCCAAGTCACTGAATGTATAGATTTCTACGGGATAAAGATATCCAGGAAGGAGTATGTGGACAGAGGTCTTGAGATAGGGAATCAGCCATGATAAGATTGAATGATGGAGTGAGTTTGATGGGCAAACTCCTTTCTCCTGCTCCTAAGTTTATGTTTAGAAATAATTCATTGGTTGTAAAAGAGTGTGATGAGGTAATGGAGAGTTCTATACAATTAGTTCTTTTTTTGCTTATAGTATTCAATTTTTGTATGATTTGTTTCACTTTGTTCTTTATTCCTGTATGTCAAAGTCAATTAGTGCATGCAATGGGGTTTCTCTCAGTTGGTTTTGAGAATTATAACAAAGTGTAGCATAAATGTGCAACTTTGGTTCATTAATCTCTCTAATCCTGCACAGTGTTGTGGCAGAGAGAGAAATGATCAAGCAGGGATCTTCGTCTCTTGTGGATGAATATGGCTGATTGCTTTTAAGATTTTGAAGACTTTCATTGCAGCTGAGTGCTTCTTGGTTTGTGTTGAATGTTGCTCAACTCTGAGTGAGCTATTCCCTTGTGCTGTGCCCAGACACATCTGGAAGCATGAAGATCAAAGTTCATTAAAATGGGCAAGAAATGATGCTCGCTGTAGCAAGCAGATTAAGAATGTGTTGGAACGGTTAGATGAGGCCACAGTGGAATGTGGAAGCAGCAATGATTATTTGTGAAACATATGTATCAGCCATTTGACCAACTGAGACCCTCGCCCTCACCTCCACACCATGCCAAAATAGTCCAAGTTGCCAGGACAACATGATTTACATGCATGTTGCTCTCAGGATCAATGGCAGAGGCTCCAACTTCTGTCCATCACATGGCTAACTGACTACCATTGGTGTGTGTTAGAAGGATTTAGAATTTAATGCTCAACCTGTTTGGCCACATTATGAGCCCACCTTCCTTTAGAGTCATAGAGACATACAGCATGGAAACAGACCCTTCAGCCCGACTCATCCATGCCGACCAGCTTTCCTAAACTGAACTTAGTCCCATTTGCATGCATTTAGCCGATATCCTTCTGAATCTTCCCTACCTATGCACTTAAATCAAGTAATTGTGTCTGACTCTACCACTTCCTCTGGCAGCTCGTCCCATACACGAACCACCCTCTGTCTGTTAAGGTTTCTTGTTAATTCCATTTTAAATCTTTACCCTCTCACCTTAAACACATGCCTTGTAGTTCTGGATGCCCCCACCCTGAGGGAAAGACATTATCTATGCCCCTCATGATCTTGAACTAAGAACTTGGCTGACAGGCAGGGATGCTACAATTACCCTCCAAAATATAATCTAAGTTAGCTGCCAATGTAATATAATTGGCTGGATTTCCGACCATGATGGCTTTGAAGACATTTCTAAGGTGCTATTGAATCCAGTGTCAACGTCAATGTGCACAGTCTCCACCAGCAATGTTTCTTCATGAGAAGAACAGGAAGTTCAGTTGTTTGTTTTTGTGGTGTCAGCTGAAGGCAAAATGTTGGCCAAACTCCTTGGAGGACTTTTCCTTGCGTTATGTCATCTTAGAATTCCTACGGTGTGGAAACAGGCCCTTCGGCCCAACAGGTCAACACCAAGCCTCCGAAGAGTATCCCACCCAAACCCATTCCCCTACCATTTAACTTCACATTTACCCCTGACTAATGCACCTGACCTGCATATCCCTGAACACGATGGGCAATTTAGCATGGCCACTTCACCTAACCCGCACATCTTTGGATTGTGGGAGGAAACCCACACAGACACAGGGAGAATGCACAACCCTGCACAGACAGTCGCCCAAAGCTGGAATCAAACCTGGACCCCTGACACTGTGAGGCAGCAGTGCTAACCACTGAATCACTGTGTCACCCATGGAAACACTGAATTTTACAGCATGAAAGATATACAATACTCAGAAAAGATGCAGTGTTACCAGGAATTAAAGGACTTCAGAGGAGGTTGGTAAAGTTAAGATAGTTCTCTTTGAGGCAGAGAAAGCTAGCAGGTAGTTTAGTGGAGTTCTTCAAATAAGAGAAGAGGTTCTGATTGAGTCAGCATAGGGAAACTGTTGCCTCCAAAGAGTGTGTCAAAAAACTAAACATTATTGATTTAAAATCATAGCAGGGCGGTGAAGTGCAAATATTTTACTTAGAGAGTTATCAGAATCTAAAACTCTCTACTAGAAAAGGTGATGAAAAAGGCTTCCTTCAATTATTAGGATAGGAAGTTGGCCAGTTATTTGACCACAGAGTGAATCCCTATCTCTGTCGATACAGTTGCCAGGTGGCCTGACTGTAGATAACCATGTTGCAGATCTACCTGTTGCAGAAGTCCTTATTCCAGATGTACTCACTGTTGATTTTCTTAATATTAATAATTCAAAAATTCTGTGAATGAATAAGAAAACCATAAATATGATCAAAGAATCTATTGTACAGATAGAGTCCATTCAGCCTATTGAGTTTGCATCAACCCTCCCAAGAGTATCCTACCCCCACACACGTCATTTGACATTGCCAACCCACCTAGCCTGCACATCCCTGGATACTATGGGCAATTTACCATGGCCAACCCACCTAGCCTGCACATCCCTGGATACTATGGGCAATTTGCCATGGCCAACCCCCTAGCCTGCACATCCCTGGGTACTATGGGCAATTTACCATGGCCAACCCCCTAGCCTGCACATCCCTGGATACTATGGGCAATTTACCATGGCCAACCCACCTAGCCTGCACATCCCTGGATACTATGGACAATTTACCATGGCCAACCCACCTAGCCTGCACATCCCTGGATACTATGTGCAATTTACCATGGCCAACCCCCTAGCCTGCACATCCCTGAATAATGTGAGCAATTTAGCATGGCCAACCCACCTAGCCTGCTCTTCCCTGGGTACTATGGGCAATTTACCATGGCCAACCCACCTAGCCTGCACATCCCTGGATAATGTGGGCAATTTAGCATGGCCAACCCCTAGCCTGCACATCCCTGGGTACTATGGGCAATTTACCATGGCCAACCCCCTCGCCTGAACATCCCTGGATAATATGGGCAATTTATCATGGCTAACCCACCTAGCCTGCACATCTTTCGACTGTGGGACAAAATCAGAGCATTCGGCAAAATAACAAGCAGGAAGAACATGCAAGCAGACACTGGGATTAAACCTAGGTCCATTGCACTATGAGGCAGCAGTGCTGGCTAATGAGCTACAGTCCTGCCCAAATTCTACCTAGTAATAACCAGACATAAAAATAACCTGTCCCCCTCCTCTCAAACCAAATATTTCCTCATATACTTCATAGCAACTCATGTCTCCCCAGGACAAATCGACCCCCACACCATCGACGTCAATGCATAATACTTTCAGTATACATATGATCCATACCATTACAATGGCATATGTGGAATTGCTTAAGAACTGCCATTCATTGCTTCTTAAATTAGAACTGGTGGTACTGTATAACAGCCTTATAAAAGGATCAATCAACTAGAGATCAACAGTAGAAATATGAGCACTTGACATCCCTGTATTAATAAGCCATCAGCCAAAAGGATCTCAAGGAAAGAAAATGACAATCAAACAATACTCCACTGGCCAATAAATGCAAGCTTAGTCAGCAATGTAAACATCTCTGAAATGATTAAAAAATATATAACATCAATGGCAAATTCATGTCACTCAATTTTGCAAACATAAACCAACAACTGTTGAAAGAAAATTTCTTCAAAGAAAGAATAAATTATTGCAAGGCAATGAAAAGTAACTCAAACAAATGTAACAGTCCACATTTAATTGTATGAACATATCTCTACTGAGCTAAGTTCGTTAACCAACTTGGAGCTCAGCCAAGCATTAACAATGAGGCCATCTGATGACACGGATGTCCAGCTATCTGTTCAAACTGATTCTGTGGACACAGTTGCCAGACGGCCTGGTTACAGATATCCTTGTTGCAGATCTACTTATTCCAAATATCAACTTTTCAGGTATCCTCATTGTAGATGTCCTTGGTTACTTTTTCCTCGGATGGCGATGGCTAGCACGAGGGGACATAGCTTTAAATTGAGGGGTGATAGATATAGGTCAGATGTCAGAGGTAGTTTCTTTACTCAGAGAGTAGTAGGGGCGTGGAACGCACTGCCTGCAACGGTAGTAGACTTGCCAAGTTTGAGGGCATTTAAATGGTCATTGGATAGGCATATGGACGAGAATGGAATAGTAAAGGTTAAATAGGCTGCAGATTAGTTCCACTGGTCAGCGCAACATCGAGGGCTGAAGGGCCTGTACTGCACTGTAATGTTCTAGATTCTATGTTGACGCAGAAATCTTGTGAATGAATGCAAAAAGCACAAATTGGATGATATGCTTCAAAGCAAATAGGTTCCACTCAACAATTTGAGATTGTCTTTTATGACATGGAAAAACAGCTGCTTCTCAGGCTACACACTGATTTTGCTTTACTGGTGGTCTCATGGTATTATCACTAGACTATTAATCCAGAAACTCAGCTAATGTTCTGAGGACCCGGGTTTGAACCCCACCATGGCAGATGATGGAATTTGAATTCAATAATAATCTGGAATTAAAAATCTACTGATGACTATGCAACCACTGTGATTGTTGGGAAAACCCATCTGGTTCACTAATGTCCTTCAGGGAAGGAAATCGGCCGTCCTCACCATCCTGGTCTGGCCTATATGTGATTCCTGACCCACAGCAATGTGGTTGTCTGTCAACTGTTCTCTGAAATGGCCTCACAAGCCATTCATTTCAAAGGCAACTAGGAATGGGTAATAAATGTTGGCCAGCCAGTGATACCCATGTCCCTCGAGTGAATCAAAAATATGTCATCTTCTGGTGTGTCACCAATGATATGGATGCATGATACATATCATACTGGAGCTGCTTTATAAACAAAGATGCCTTAACTGAGTACACAAAATGGGAATCAATATTTTCTCCAAAAAGGAGTGCTTTGACAAAATCTTTCAGAATGTTTTAGAAAACTTCCCTCATCAGGAACATAGCAACAAACTGTTAATGCGAAATTTACAACAAAGAAAAGTCGTGAGGAATTCTTATGCAATTCTTTTGCAAATGTCCAGTGACTATTTCATATGCTCCTACAAAGACACAACAGACCAATTTGATCCATATTGCAGGGGATCTGTGTGATATAAATATCCTACATATCAAGGATCAGCCATCAAATAACCTCACTTGTGACTAATATAGGCAGAGGCAATTGAGAATGGAACAGGCTAATTGAGAGAATTGCAGATCAAATCGAAACTGTTAATGACCTTTTCATCCAAATTGCCCATTGTTTCTGTTCCTAGTTGTCCTGCCTCAGGAGACAAGAATCTCTACTAAAGAGAGGTAACACTATACGCAGAGACCAAAAAGATCTCTCATAACCTGCAGTAAGGACCATCTTAGAAGCTGACTTAGTTTTGCTTCAGTCAGATCTCCAGAAAAAGCAGACTGCAAGATAGGACAAGGATGTTGAAACAGATAATTAGATCCCTCCTCCCCCTTAAACCGGAGCTGTCAACTGTGTACCAGGGTCTATCTTGAATGCAGCAAGGGTCACCAGAGCATTCTTTAGAAAAACAACATAATTGTTTAAATGAAATCTGAACACCAGCCAACATTATGGTTTGAACTGAGTACGTGGCACTGATCCCAGTCACCATAGGAGTGAGAAGCTGTCTCAAAGTGTAGAAAGGATTTGATTTGTTTTCAAGCATAACATCTAATTTACACATCTTTCTTATTCATTCACAACGTGTGGGCATCGCTGACCAAGCCAGCGTTCCCTTTGAGCAGCTCATAGGCAATCACTTTTGTGAAATGCTCCGGTCCGTGTGCTGTTAGTAAAAAGACAATACTGTTATCGAGTGAGTCCCAGGTTTCTGATGCACAAAGCAATGAAGGAACAGTGAGATAGAGTTAGTAGGGTGTATATCATATATATTTGAGAACACCTCTGGGACACCCGGACCAACCAACCCAACCACCCTGTAGTTCAACATTTCAATTCCCCCTCCCACTCCACCAAGGATATGCAGGTCTTTGGACTCCTCCATCGTCAGACCACAGTGAAACGACGGTTGGAGGAAGAACGCCTCATCTTCCGGCTAGGAACCCTCCAACCACAAGGGATGAACTCGGATTTCACCAGTTTCCTCATTTCCCCTCCCCCCAGCCTGTCTCAGTCAAATCCATCAAATTCAGCACCGCCTTCCTAACCTGCAATCTTCTTCCCGACCTCTCCGCCCCCACCCCAGTCTGACCTATCACCCTCACCTTGACCTCTTTCCACCTATCACATTTCCGACGCCCCTCCCCCAAGTCCCTCCTCCCTATCTTTTATCTTAGCCTGCTGGACCAACTTTCCTCATTCCTGAAGAAGGGCTAATGCCCGAAACGTCGATTCTCCTGTTCCCTAGATGCTGCCTGACCTGCTGCGCTTTTCCAGCAACACATTTCCATCTCTGATCTCCAGCATCTGCAGACCTCACTTTTTCCCATCATATATATTTGGTCCAGTTAAATTTTTGGCCAATGGTGAAACCTGGTTAAAGGAGGACTGCTGCAGGAAATCCTGAGGATAGTTTCCTCCGCCCAAGTATCTTCAACTGCTTCATTAAGGACCTTCCTCTATCATAACATCAGAAAAAGGGATGTTCACTAATGATTGCAGTGTTAATTAGTGTTAGCAATTCATGAAATATTGAAGTAATGCGTGCCCATAAGCAGTAAGACCTGGACAACATCAGGCTTGGATTGCTAAGTGGCAAGCAACATTTGTGCCAGGCAATATCAAAGGTCAATGGCTAGATTCCCTCCTTTCAGAGGTGGTCATTGCTTGGCACAAACATTGCTTGCCACTTAGTAATACAAGCCTGATGTTGTCCAGGCCTTACTGCTTATGGGCACACATTACTTCAATATTTCACAAGTTGCTAATACTACATAACACTGCAATCATCAATGAACATCCATTTTTCTGATTCTGAGAGAGAGAAGGTCCTGAATGAAGTAGTTGAAGATATTTGGGTCCGGAAAACTATCCTCAGGGTTTCCTGGAGCAGTGTCCCATAGCTGAGATGATTGGCTTCCAACAAGCATTTATTTTGTGCTAAACATAAACCACTCAGAGGAGAGATTTTCCTCTTTCTTCCCTTTGATTTCAATATTGCTCAAGGACTTAATATTTCACTTGGCCAAATGCTGTCATCATGTCATGGGCAGTAGTGGTTACCTCATCTCTGGGGATTTGAATCCTACAGTCCATGGTTTGACCAACGCTGTGTTGAGATGAGGAACCATGTTACGTGATGAAATGCCAACCAAGTATCAATGAGCATGTTATCAGTGAGTATTTGCCACTTGATAGCATTGTCAATAACATCATCATCACTTTGCTAATGTTCAGGAGGAGGCTGATGGTGAGGTAATTGGTCTAATTTATGGACAGGACATAGCTGGCTAATTTCCCACACGGGTGAGTTGGTGCCAGTGTTGTCACTATGCTGGAACAACCTGGCAAGAGGTACAGATAGGTTTGGATTCACTGATATTCAGCATTACAAGAGGAACATTATCAGATCCACTGTTTGATGCATCCAGTGTTTTCAGACATTTCTTGAGTGAACTGGCATCTGTGGTATTGGGTACCTTAGCAGGAGATGAGAACATCACCTTGGTGTTGTTAGCTGAAGATATTTGCAGGTATTTCAGCAAAGTCTTCTGTGCTGTTGTGTTAGTCTTCGCCATCATTGACAATGGGAGTGTTTGTAGAGCTTCTTCCTCCAGGTATTTGTCTAATTGCACCCCCACCACTCTTAATTATTGGTGACATAGCTTTTAATCTGATCTGATCTTTGTGCGATCGTATAGTTCTTTCGATAACTAGCCATTTGGATACAGACTTAAGAGGTATAGTTAGCACCCGGAGAAAACCAACGCAGACATGAAAGGGTTCAGAAAAGATTTACAAGGATGTTGCCAGGGTTGGAGGATTTGAGCTACAGGGAGAGGCTGAACAGGCTGGGGTTGTTTTCCCTAGAGTGTTGGAGGCTGAGGGGTGACCTTATAGAGGTTTATAAAGTCATGAGGGGCATGGATAGTGTTAATAAACAAGGTCTTTTCCCTGGTTGTGGGGGAGTCCAGAATTAGAGGGCATAGGATTAGGCTGAGAGGGGAAAGGTATAATGGAGACCTAAGGGGCAACTTTTTCACACAGCGGATGGTGCGTGGAATGGGCTGCCAGAGGAAGTGATGGAGGCTGGTACAATTACAACATTGAAAAGGCATTTGGATGGGTATATGAATAGGAAGGGTTTGGAGGGATATGGGCCGGGTGCTGGCAGGTGGGGCTACATTGGATTGGGATATCTGGTCGGCATGGACAGGTTGAACCAAAGGGTCTATTTCAATGCTGTACATCTCTATGACTCTATGACTCTGAGGGCATAATGAGGCAGATGGACTTCTCAGCAATCCACAACCTCCATTACAATCGGTTGTTTTTCCTTTCAGATCTGACCATGCTTAGATACTCCAGATTACTGTTGTAGTGTGATTTGAATACATGGAATGAATTTTCCAGGTATGATGGTGAAGGTGTCTTTGCGGAGTTGCATTCCAAGAAAACAAAGGAACGGCAACTAGCTGCATCTCCACCAACAACAACTTTCCTGGGTTGGGAAATTACCGGAAAGATGACTTCCCTGAAGTCAACTGGAGAGCCATCAGACCTGGAGGCTCCATGCAGTTATGGAATTATGGTCAATGTGAATCGCAATAAAGTGCTTTCCCCATCTCAGTTGCCTGAATCCTGGATTTTCTTATACTCTGTAGGCCAGCAAGAATGTTACATCCGCGATGAGGCACCGTTGCAGTCTCTCCCACTCCACCCCACCCCACCCTGCTCTCTCAACCATGACCTCAGTGGTGCCCACCTCACCCAGCACTGCCTCAGGTCTAGGGTTGGCAGTCCTTTGATTGGGCTGGCATCACTGGGAGGGCAACTGCTCTCTTTAATAGGACAATGAGTCACGTATTTAGAAAGTCTTCTGGAGAAGAACTGTCCAGTTAGTCCCATTCCCTGCTCAGGCAGGCTTGGTCTCAACATTGACATCCAGCTGAAATTCACCCATCCTCTGGAACACTCATAAGATAAGCAATCCAACCCTCCCCCGACATTGCTCCCCTGACATGGTAGGCTAAATACACAAGGTCTTTTCCCTGGGGTGAGGAAGTCCAGAAGTAGAGAGCATAGGTTTTGGGTGAGAGGAAAATGATTTAAGAGGGACCTAAGGAAAACTTTTTCATACAGAGAGTGGTGCGTGTATGGAATAGGCTGCCAGAAGAAATGATGGAGGCTGGTAACAATTACAGCATTTAAAAGGCATTTGGATGGGTATATGAATAGGAAGGGTTTAGTGGGATATAGGCCAAGTGCTGGCAAATGGGACTAGTCTAATTTACAATATTTGGTCAGCATGGACAAGTTGGACCAAAGGAGCTGTTTCTATGCTGTACAACTCTGACTCTATGCTCATTGAGGAACTGAATGAACAATAACTGGTCTAGTTTCTCATTTTTATCACAAAGTTTAAACTTGCTGCATAACTTTCTTTCATTTATTCACAGGATTTGGTTGCCACTGGTCACGCCAGCATTTGTTACCCATCCTTAATTGCCCAGAGAGCATTTAGAGGAGAAAGTGAGGACTGCAGATGCTGGAGATCAGAGCTGAAAATGTGTTGCTGGAAAAACGCAGCAGGTCAGGCAGTATCCAATAGCAGGAGAATCACGTTTCGGGCATGAGCCCTTCTTCAGGACTGAGGAAAGTGTGTCCAGGCTCATGCCCGAAAAGTCGATTCTCCTGCTCCTTGGATGCTGCCTGACCTGCTGCGCCTTCCGAGAACATTTAGAGTCAACCATATTGCTGTGGATCTGGAGTTACATTTAGGAATCAGATGGGGTTTTCCTAACAATTGTTTCAAGGTTATTATTTGATTCTTGCTTCTACATTTTTATTTGAATTCAAATTCCACCATTTGCCCTGGAAAGATTCAAACCCAGGTGCCCACTGGGTCTCTGCATTAATACCACTAGGCCATCACCTCTGCTCACTATCAACAGCACATCTGTAAGTACCTCACACACAGACTATCAATAAGAAATGGAAGAGAGAAGTAAAGTGAGCAGTTTATCAACTAGTTTTGTTTGAGGGAAGAATGCTGCCAGGGAATTATTCTGTGCCTTGGTTTTAATAGCACAAAAATGTGTCTGCCTCATCCAGCAGAATAGGTTCTGGGTACTCCAACTGTGTAGCTTTTCCTCATTAATTCACTCAGAGCCCTTGAGTTTTGTGGTATACTCTGAACCCATAACCTTTTATCTCAGCAATCACTGTGATACTCACTGAGGTAAACTACAACAACACTTAGTCACTCCACTCCAGATATTTGTGATCTTTGGTGGAATGTGGACATTGCTGGCTGACCAGCATTAATTATCTATCTCTGATTGCCCTTGAGAAGATGATGGCAAGATATTTTCTTGAACTGCTGTAGATCTTGGGGTATAAGAACACTTAGTGTTACTAGTGAGGGAGTTGCAGGATATTTTTCATGGTTACAGTGCACAAATGGTGATATGCTTCCACAGCACAATTGTGAGTGATAGTTTTAGCCTTTATACTCCAGTAGTGATCCCAATTCTACTGAATCCTTGGAGAGAGAACAGTGGTAACGTCTGAGGAAGGGTCCCTAGATCTAAAACATTAACTCCGATTTCTCTCCAGAGATGCTGCCAAACCTGCTGAGCTTTTCCAGCAATTTCTGATTTACAACATCCGCAGTTCTTTCAGTTTTTATCTACTGTATCCTTGTCTAATCCACCATGACTGCAGTCATATCACAGCTATTTATTTAAGACAGAAAGCTATGAGGGGCTAACAGATCTAAATTATAGTGCTAGCTCTGTGTTAATCCCTGGCCAATGGACTAGAGTTCTATTACTTTGTGAAAAAATCCAGCTCACTGATATTTGAACCTTGGTTAAGCCTTGATGCCAACAGAAATCTAGAAGGTCAGGAAAAAGCACACTGAAAAAATTAGGAATAAAATGCAGGAAGTTTCCAAGTGGTCCACAGGACTTTCCAAATCTTTGCTTTGCTCTGGTTGAAGCTGATGTGAAGCTG
This sequence comes from Chiloscyllium plagiosum, assembly GCF_004010195.1. Classification (NCBI taxonomy): domain Eukaryota; kingdom Metazoa; phylum Chordata; class Chondrichthyes; order Orectolobiformes; family Hemiscylliidae; genus Chiloscyllium; species Chiloscyllium plagiosum. The sequence goes on along the minus strand of NC_057722.1, from coordinate 72,773,524 downwards.
AAATGGTGTTAGATTACCTCCTGGAGGTCACTTGGGCAGCTTTGCACTTGAATCATACAGCACAGCTTTCAGAATTGCTTAGCTCTGATCTAAACTGTGCAAGATCATGGTGTTTTCATTAAAGACAGAAAACTATGAGAGGTTAACAGATCTAAATTATAGTGCTAGTTCTGTGTTAATCCCTGGCGAATGGACTAGAGTTCTATTACTTTGTGAAAAAAATCCAGCTTACTGATATTTGAACCTTGGATATCAATGCTAATATCCAAGGCACTGGATATTCATGCTACACTTGTCCTCAGAGGTGGTAGAAATCATGTGTTTGAGGTGAAGGAGGTAGCAGTCAAGGAGAGGTGATGGTCTTGAGGTATTATCATTAGACTATAAACCCATGTCATTAGATTAGATTAGATTACTTACAGTATGGAAACAGGCCCTTCGGCCCAACAAGTCCACACCGACCCGCCGAAGCGCAACCCACCCATACACCTACCTTTACCCCTTACCTAACACTACGGGCAATTTAGCATGGCCAATTCACCTGACCCTGCACATCTTTGGACTGTGGGAGGAAACCGGAGCACCCAGAGGAAACCCACGCAGACACGGGGAGAATGTGCAAACTCCACACAGCCAGTCGCCTGAGGCGGGAATTGAACCCGGGTCTCTGGCGCTGTGAGGCAGCAGTGCTAACCAATGTGCCACCGTGCCGCCCACTCAGGATCTGGATTCAAATGCTGCCATGGCAGATTTGATTCCGTTAAGAAATCCAGTATTAACATCAAATGATGACCATGGAATAATTATTGGGAAAAACCCCATCTGGATGATTAATGTCCTTTTAGGAAGGGGACTGCTGGCCTATATGTGACTCCAGTCTCTCTGGGCAATTAGAAATGGACAATAAACACTGTAAAATGATGTCTACATTTGTGATTGCGTAAAAAAAAGATGTTGTTAAAAGAGCCTTGGTGAGTTGTTGCTGTGCGTTCTGTAAATGGTACACATTATAGTCACTGTTTATTGGCAGTGGAGCAAGTACGTATTGCCCAATCTCCTGAATTGACTGAGTTGTGGAGTGGATGAGATAAATGATTAAGTAATCCGTTCTGTGGTGGAATTGGTTCAGGAAGGTATCAGGATGCAGTAAGAGTGGGATCCTTCACTTCCAACTGCACAGACAGCCAGCATTTCACATTTATTGCCTCATCTGAAAGGCAGCTGGAAGAAGGCTATCTCAGAGTGCAACTGGACCTTGATCAGATGGGCCGATGGACTGAGGAGTGGCAGGTGGAGCTCTGATGAAGGGTCATCTAGACTCAAAACAGTAGCTTGCTCTCTCCCTATGGATGCTGCCTGATCCACTGTAATTTCCAGCATTTTTTTGTTTTCAGAGTGACAGATGGAGTTTAATTTGAACAAATGTGAGATGTTGCATTTTGGGAAGGTAAATCAGGGCAAGTCTTGTACACTTAATGGTAAAGCCCTGTGAAATGTTGCTGAACAAAGAGATGTTTGGGTGAAGGTTAACAATTCCTTGAATGTGGAGTCGCAGGTAGATATGGTGGTGAAGAAGGTGTTGGAACGCTTGCCTTTATTGCTCAGAGCAGTGAGTTTAGGAGTTGGAAAGTCATGGTGCAGCTGTACAGGAAATTGGTTCGGCCAGTTTTGGAATATTGCAGTCAATTCTGGTCTCTCTCCTCAAGGAAAGATGTCATTAAACTTGAAAGGGTTTGGAAAAGATTTAGAGGGATGTTGCCAGGATTGTTAGGTTTGAGCTATAGAGAGAGGCTGAATAGGCTGGGGCTGTTTTCCCAGGAGCATTGGAGGCTGAGGGGTGATCTTATAGAGGTTTGTGAAAAATCCCATGATACTACTTAAAGAAGACCAGGGAATTTCTCCTGGTCTCTTAATCAATGTTTCCAATACTTGGTCATTTCTTTCATTGTTATTAATGGATCCATACTGTGCACCAATTGATTGCTACATTCCCACAGCTTATAACAGTAATGCCACCTGAAATGTAATTTACTGACTAATATAATGTTTAATTGTTCAAAGTTTGATGGTGTATCTGTTGACCACTGATGCTCATTGGGTTTGATCAGTTCTGACTGGATTTGGATTCCAAGAAAAGTAAACGAATTTATGTAAATGGATATGATTGAATCATCATTACAGAAACCTGGCCACATGACAAGAACATGGATATTTGACATTCAGGAAAGATAGACGAGAAGGGAAAAGAAGCAGTGATGCATCGATTAAAAAAATCGAGAAGGAAGAATATCTGATCAGAAGAACAACGAGTGGAATATGTTTAGGTGTAGCCAAGAAACAGCAAGGCACAGCGAGCATTGGTTGGATTTATTTATAGACCGCTAAATAGCAGGGGTTGTGTGGAGAATGGTGTTAAACAGGAATTGCGAGGAGTATGATTCATGAGGAATAAAATTATTACAGGTGATATCAGCCTGCATATAGACTGGGCAATCCAACTGAGCACTAAAGCTGTGGAGGATGAGTTTCTGCAGTGTCATCAGGATGATCATGTTGATGTGCTGACTGAAGAAAGTACTATTTTACATATACTATCATGCAATTCTTTAAAAAAGGGCTAATTAATAATCCAGGTGTAACAGAAGCTTTAGGGATGAGTGACCACAATGTCATAAAATTGTTTGAAAGTGAGGTAGTTCAATCTGAACGTTATCCCAGTCCCAAGACTCCAACTCGGCACTGCCCTTCTGACCTGTTCATCAACTTTTCCATCTATCAGCTCCACCCTCCTCTCCAACCTATCACCTTCTCCCTCACCTTCATCTACCCATGGAATTCTCAGCCTCATTCCTGATGAAGGGCTTATGCCTGAAACATCGATTCTCCTGCTCCTCGGATGCTGACTGACCTGCTGTGCTTTTCCAGCACCACAACTCTCAACTAGTTCAATCTGAAGCAAGGGTGTTAAATTTGAATTGGGAAATTATGAACGGATGAGACTCAGGTTGACTGAGGGAAAATACAGTAATAAGGAGTGACTGTGCATAAGCAACAGATAGTCTTCAAATAAGTATTACCTGACTCACAGAAGCCATACATTCATTTGAAATGCAAAAACTGAAAAAAATGTCATTTAATGCGAGCTGACAAAGGAGGTTAGTGATTCATAGGTTTCCACAACACAGAATAGGCCTCTCACCCCATGCAACAACAGAAAGGATATTATAAAATGATTAGGAAACGCTTACAGTTTTGGCAGACATGGTAAATCTGAGGATTGGGATGTTTTTTAGAATATGACAAAGGACTACCATGAAAGTGAGAAGGAAAGGGAGAATGGAATATGAATGCAATCCAGCAGAAGAACGTAAAAATAGGCGGCATAAGCTTCCGCAAGTATGTGCAAAGGAACGTTTGTCGAAGACAGATGTGCACCCATGGCAGGAGAGTGAGGAGAATTTATAATGGGGAATAGAGAAATGGCAGAGAACCTAAATGATAACTTTGCGCCTGTTTTCACCAAGGAAATACAAGAAATCTGCCAGAGTTAGCGACCCAAGTGACAAGAGAGAATGAACAGTTGAAGGAAAATAATGCATATAAGAAACTCAGCAGGTCTGGCAGCACTTGTGGAAAGAAAGCAGAGTTAACATTTTGAGTCTGTTTCTGATAAAGAGTCACTAGACCCGAAACATTAATTCTGCCTTCTTCCCAGGGATGATGCCAGACCTGCTAGATTTCGACACCAATTCCTGCCTTTGTTTCATATCTCCGGAATCCACAGTTCTTTATTTTGTAATGCAAGTATGAAGGTTTCATTGCAAAATCAATGGAGCTTAAAGTTGATAAGTTCCCAGGACCTGATTACCTACAGGTAGATATGGTGACATAGTGGTTAACACTGCTGCCTCACAGACCCACAAACCTGCCTTTGATTCCAATCATGGGCAATTGACTGTGTGGAGTTTGCAGGTTCTGCCTGTGTCAGCATGGGTTTCCTCCCACAATCCAAAGATGTGTAAGTTGGGTGGATTGGCTATGCTAAAAATTGCTCCACAGAGTCCAGGGATGTATAGGATAGGTGGGTTGGCCATGTTAAAGTCTCCATGTGAGGGGGTTAATCTGATAGAGATTGCTCTTTGGACAGTCAGTATAGACTTGATGGGACAAATGGCCTCTTTCTACACTGTAGGGATTTGATAATCCAAGAGTGTTGAAGAAGGTGAGTTTAGGATTAGTTGAGGCTTTGGTAATCATCTTCCAAACTTCCATTGATTCTGGAATGAATCCTGCAGATTGGAAACTATCAAATGCCTCCCCATTATTTTCAACGAGAGTGAGAGAGAAAACAGGGAACTGCAATCTGACCACAGTGGTCAGGAAAATGCTTGAATCTATTAGAAAGGATGTGAAAAAGGAACACCTGGATAAAAATGATCTGATTGGGTATAGTCAGCATGGACGCCTTGGAGTTTTATTTTGAATGCTACAAACAAAATTGATAAAGGGGAAGTGATGGACGTGGTATATTTAGATTTTCAGAAATTCTTTTGATAAGGTCTCTGACAGATTAATGCAAGGCCAATAGACAGGAAACAGAGATTAGGAATAAATAGGTCATTCTCATGGTGAGTGGAGTACTGCAAGGATCAATTCTTGGGCCCTAGCTGTTCACAATATATACCAGTGACTTACAGTTGGGGACCAAGAGTTATATTTCTAATTCTGTCGATGATACAGTGCTAAGTGGGAATGTGTTTTGTGAGAAAGATACAGAGTTGCTTCAGGAGGATTTAGATACGCTTAGTGAATGGGCATTATTTTTGCAAAATGTATACAATCTGGAAAAATGTGAGGTTATCCATTTTGGTAAGATGTGCAAAATATTTCTTAAATGATAAGAAAACGCTAAGATTTTGGAAAGTGTGGATACACAAAGATACGTAAGTATCCTTGTCAGTAAGTCACTGAAGGCTAACATGACGGAAGGCGAGTCGAATGTTACACTTTATGGCAAGAGAATTTGAATACAGAAGGTTCATAATTCTTTGAAAGTGGAGTCGCAAGTAGATAAGATAGTGAATAAGGCATTTGGTTCACTACCTTTATTGATCACTGCATTGAGTACAGGAGTTGGGATGTCATGTTGCGGCTGTACAGGAGATTGGTTGGGGCACTATTGGAATACTGCATGAAATTCTGGACTCCCTGCCACAGAAACTTGAAAGGGTTCAGGAGCGGTTTACAAGGATGTTGCCAGGGTTGGAGTGTTTGAGCTACAGGGAGAGCCTGAACTGACTCTAGAGCATCAAAGGCTGAGGGGTGACCTTATCGAGGTTTATAAATCACGAGGGGCATCGATAAGGTAAATAGACAAGGTCTTTTCCCTGGGGAGGGGGAGTCCAAAACTAGAGGGCATAGGTTTAAGCTGAGTGCAGAAAGATTTAAAAGAGGTCGAAAGGGCAACCTTTCCATGCATGTATGGAATGAGCTGCCAGAAGAAGGAGGCTGCTACAATTATAACATTTAAAAGGCATCTGGACGGGTATATAAGTAGGAATGGTTTAGAGGGATATGGGCCAAATGCTCGCACGTAGGACTAGATTTATTCAGGATATCTGATCAGCATGGACAAGTTGGACCGAAGGGTCTGTTTCTATGCTGTACATCTCCATGACTTTATGAGTAATGAAGACTTGCTTCAATTATACGGGCTTTGGTGTTGGAGTCTGGAGTTCTATTGCAGGTTTTGATCTCCTTACCTCAAGAAAAATATTATTTCCACAGAGGGAGTGCAAAGAGGATTGTTCAGACTTGGTCCCAGGATGGCAAGAGAGATTGAGCAAACTGGGCTTCTATTCTCTCATGTTTCAAAAGATAAGAGGTGATCTAGCTGAAACCTACAAAATTCTTAAAAAGGTAGACAGGTTAGATGCAAATAAGATATTTCCTCTGTTGGGGAGTTTAAAACTGCTGCGCACAATTTAAAAAAAAAGGGGAATTCCATTTAGAGCCAAGATAAATAGAGTTTTCTTTAGATTGTGAATCTTAGAAATTTTCTACCTCAGAGGGCTGTGGACATTCAATCTTGTGGTATGGTTTAAGTAGAGATTGTTAAATTTCTGATTACCAGTGGTGTAAAGGGTTATGGAGGTAGCATGGGTAAAAGATAGTGTATTATTCAATCAATTATGGTATTGGAGCAGATTCATTGGGTTGAATGGCCTTGTGGTGTTACTCTGTTCTTAAATTGTACGTGTTACTTAAAGTTTGAACTGATGAATGGGGTAGGCAGATACTGTGAGTCATTCCTGTTACACATGCAAAGGCTCGTGTCATCTCCGTATAGTTCTGAAATATAAAATATACAACAGCTGAAAAGATATGTCTTTAAATTGTAAAAGGTATTGCAAAAATTGTGGTTTTTCCTTGTTTTTTTTTGTCTTTTCGGTTTCTTAACATTCTCCTTATGGGATGTGTAATTTGTAAACTATTAAACTGCACTTTTGGAATTCCTCTCTGTTTTATTATTTTGGCTGTTGGTCATGACTCAGTGATAGAATTCTTTGCTCCGTGCCAGATGGTTGTGATTCAATACCCTGTCTGATGACTTGAGCACACAATGTAGGTTCATGCTTCACTGCAGTATTGATCAAGTACTAACACCGTGGGCTGCACTGTGGCTCGGTGGTTAGTACTACTGCCTCACAGCACCAGGGTCCCAGGTTTGATACCTGCCTCGGGCTACTGTCTGTGTGGAGTTTGCACATTCTCTCTGTGTCTGTGTGGGTTTTCTCCCGGTGCTCCGGTTTCCTCCCACAATCCAAAGATGTGCAGGCCAGGTGAATTGGCCATGTTAAATTGCCCATAGTGTTAGGCGCATTAGTCAGGGGTAAATGTAGGGGAATGGGTCTGAGTGGGTTACCCTTTAGAGGGTCAGTGTGGACTTGTTGGGCAGATGGGGTAAAAACAATGACTGTAGACGCTGGAAACCAGATTCTGGATTAGTTGTGCTGGAAGAGTACAGCAGTTCAGGCAGCATCTGAGGAGCAGTAAAATCGACGTTTCGGACAAAAGCCCTTCATCAGGAAATTGTTGGGCAGACGGGCCTGTTTCCATACTGTAGGGAATCTAATCACTCTACTGTCAGAGGCGCTGGTGTTAGAATCAGGGTAGGGCCCTGTCTGACCTCACACGTGAAGAAAAAAGGATCCCATTGGCACTATTGAAAGAACAGCAAGGGGAGCTGTTTGCAACCCTGGGCCAATATTTATGCTTTAACCAACACAACTGAACTTGTCCTTTTTTTTGTGCTGTCTGTATGTTCGCTATTTGACAACTGTTTTCCCTACATTTAGATAATGACTACTCTCCTCAGTTACTTAATCAGTGATAAAGGGCTTTGAGATTCCTTGCAGTTGTGAAAGGTGCTATATAAATTTGGAGGGAGGCAATGGCCTAGTGGTATTATTGCTGCACTGCTAATTCAGGGATCAATGGGGCCTGGGGACCTGGATTCAAATTCGGCAGTGGTAGATGGTGTAATTTGAATTCAATAAGAATTTCGAATGAAGAGACTAATGAAGACCATAAATCCATTGTTGATTGTCAGAAAACACCGATCTGGTTCATGAAGGTCCTTTAGGGAAGGAAATTGCCATCCCTTCCTGGTCTGGCCTACATGTGACTCCAGAGTTGGAAAGAGTGGTGCTGGAATGATGAAGTGCTTATTCCCAAAACGTTGACTCTCCTGCTCCTTAGATGCTGCCTGGCTTGCTGTGCTTTTCCAGTGCCACCCTTTTCAACTCTGACCTCCAGCATCTGCAGTCCTCACTTTCTCCCAATACATGACTCCAGACCCACAGCAATGTGGTTGACTCTTAACTTAGAGATCGGCAATAAATACTGGCCTAACTAGCAACAGCCTCATCCTGTCAATGAATTCAAATAAATACAAAAGTTAATTTATTTTCTTCAAGTGAAAAGAATAACGGGAAAGCTGTGATATTGACAGTGTCTTTGTTTTTCAGTACAGAACCAAACTATGCTTGATGAGATTAGATTCCCTACAGTATGGAGACATGCCCTTTGACCCAACAAGTCCACACCAACCTCCTGAAGAGCAACCCACCCAGACGCATTCCCCATATTTACCCTTAACTAATGCACCTAACACCATGGGCAATTTAGCATGGCCAATTCAACTGACCTGCACATTTTTGGATTGTGGGAGGAAACCAGAGCAAACCCATGCAGGCACGGGAAGAATGTGCAAACTCCACACAGACAGTTGCCCGAGGCTGGAATCAAACCGAGGTCCCTGGCGCTGTGAGGCAGCAGTGCTAACCACAGAGCCACCATGCTGTCCAAACATGTAGGCCAACGTTAACTACAAGCAAATTATCTACTTTAAAATCTCCTCATCTGCCATCAGTCTCTCAGAAACTTGCCATCAGTTGATGTTTCTGAGGGTTGCTCAGCTGATCACACATAGGACACTCTAAAATAGCAGGCAGCTCTTCGCTGACCTACAGTGTATTCTGGGCAGCCTGTTCCTTTCAGTATTTCTTGCAAAGGAGCTAACGTGTGCATGCAGTTCATCAGCAAAGTTGAATTTCTTTTGAAAGTAAAGTTTTTCTAGAGCCAGGGAAAGATGTAGAGATAAATAGCACCTGCTCAGAATGTTGGACAGTATACTGAAGGTGAGTGGGTTGAAAGCTGCACTTAAGTCATCAGGTGTCAAGGAGAAATATGAAAAGCCATTAGGCCCAGCAGACTGGCTCCTTCCCACCATTTTGTTCAAGATTCTTTCTCCAGGAATACATCTAATCCTCGGTGAAATATTTTTCCCTAGCAGCTCATTCCATGATTACAAAAGCATTTGGCTGGAATTGTTTGCTGTCATTTCCTATTTGCTAATTTAAGTGTGCATTTTGTTTTATATGCTGCTTATCATCTACTTTATAAGACGACCACAATGAATGGCTAGAAGTGTCGTTCATTCAATGTAGGGCTGCAGAAGGACCTTACATTTGCACAGTATCTTCCATGACCTCAGTCTAACTCAAAACATTTGACAATCAACTTATTACATCTTTAGGAAGTGTCATCACTGTTTCAATATGGGTAACATGGCAGCCCAATTATGCACAGCAAGATCCCACAAATAGCAATCGGTATTGAACGGAGAACCTGTTCCAGGTGAACCTGACAAAGAAGCAGTGCTGCAAAAGCTTGTGATTTCAAAAAAAAACTTGTTGGACTATAACCTGGGTGTTGTGCAACTTCTGGCTTTGGCTAAAATAAGTCTGGCTTGCTTTCATTGGCTTTGCCATGTAACATTCAGCAACCCCAGTGCGAGGATTGGTGCACTCAAATGGTGCACAAATGAGAGATGGGGTTGAAGTGGTCAGACTGCAACTTTCAATGTTCTGTTGTGGCACCTCACAGCACACTCCAGTGTGTAGTGTCATGGAGAGTCTTGTTCAGTGAATCATAAACTCGTACAGACCATGGCACAGCAATAAAGAAAGGAGAACTGGGCTTCTCAAAAGGAGTGACATGTTGAAGAAAGTTTGCAGATGCCATTCTGTAAATCTCCTGTCAACCAACTCTGTCCATCCACCTGACCACTAGTTTGTCTATAAATGTGTTATCTTAAAGTTGAAAGAAAGGAGATTCAGTCAAAGCACTTAAAAGAAATCTTAAATACTCAATAACAAATAATTCAGGTTCCATGGAATTTTGAGCAATTTATTTAATAATTGCTTCTGGCAACTTTTGCAACAAAACTATTTTGGATTCAGAAATGTAATTTTGCATCTGACTTTGAAAACTTCACTGTATTGTTCACATTTTAGCTCAAATTAACCTGTGGCTGAGATTTAGAAAATTTGAAGGAACAATGAATTCAAATGCACAGGAGCATATGGTGAAGATTAAGCTGGAACTAAATACAAATGATGTTTACTTTTAACTACCAATGGTGTTAAAGCATTTCATAGAATCCCTACTGTGTGAAAACAGGCCAGTCAGGTCAACAAGTCCACACTAGCCCTCTGAAGAGTGTCCAGCCCAAATCCACACCCCTCACCCTATCCCATGGTTAATCCACCTAGCCTGCACATCCCTGGATACAATGGAAAATCTAGCATGGCCAATCCATCTAAGTTACAAGTCTTCAGACTGTGGAGGAAACTGGAGCACCTGGAAGAAACCCACGCAAACCCAGAGTGAATGTACAAACTCCACACTGACAGTCACTCGAGGGTGGAATTGAACCCGGTTCCTTGGCGCTGTGAGGCAACAGTGCTAACCACTGAGCCACCATGCTGCCCTATTTAATCCTTTTCTTCACCCTTAATAATATAGAATCACCTGGACAACCTTTGGTCACCCTCAACTCTATTATTTATATCTTACTCAAGCTGCTTCATGGTTTGTCCATCTAAATCATAGTTTAAAGAGAAAAACAAACACAAAATAAGAGATTGTTGGTAAAAAATAGAGAGACAACATTGTGGAGTGTTTTGATCCTCCATATTACCCTGAAACACATTTGAATAAATAAACACAGTGTAGAAAAAGTGAATCATTTGTTTAAGGTGTTCCTATCATTGCTTTGTGTAAGGTACAGTATCACTGAATGTGTTGAAGGACGTTAATTGTCTTCTTATTCCAAAGGTGTACAAAGCACTGCTGTTTTCATGGCGACGCTGTTTAGTTTATAGTCAATACACATTTCAACAATGAAAGACGTTCGAACCAGGATTTTTATTTCAAACAACTTTCAAAATAGATAGAAGTCTAAACTGCCTTGATCTGTGTCTGTCAGACATGACAAATTCTGGACCGACATAGAGTCACAGACCCATAGAGGTCTACAGAATGGAACCAGGCCTTTCAGCCCAACTTGCCATGTTGCCCAGTTTTCACAATTTAAACTAGTCCCATTTGCCTGCGGTTTGGTCTTTTTCCCTCCATATCTAACCCATCCAAGTACCTGTCTAAATGCTTCTTAAATGATGAAACAGCACTCACCACCACCTCTATCTCTGGCAGCCTGTTCCAGACATTGGCCATTCCTTCTATGTAAAAAAGATTGGCCCTCTGGACTCTTTTGTATCTCTCCCCTCTCACCTTAAACTGTGCCCTTTAGTTTCAGACTCCCCTGCCATGGGAGTCAGCTATCTACCTTAGCTATGCCTCACATGATTTTATATGCCTCTGTAAGGTCACGCCTCAGTCTTCTATGTTCCAGGGAAAAAAGTCCCAGCCTATCTAACCTCTCCTTATAACTCAAACTGACAAATATAGTAGATAGAGTCAGAGAGTCATAGAGATATACAGCATGGAAACAGACCCTTTGGTCCAACTCATCCATGCCGACAAGATATCCCAACCCAATCTAGTCCCATCTGCCAGCGCCCGGTCCATATCCCTCCAAACCCCTTTCCTATTCATATAACATTAAGATGCCTTTTAAATGTTGTAATTGTACCAGTCTCCACCACATCCTCTGGCATACACATTCCACCCTGTGTGTGAAAATGTTGCTCCTTAAGTCTTTTTTATATCTTTCCCCTTTCACCCTAAACCTATGCCCTCTAGTTCTGGAGGGCATAGGTTTAGGGCATCACCTCAGGGGATCTCCCATCCACCACCTCCAACCTCATAGTCCCACAACCCCGCACCGCCCGTTTCTACCTCCTGCCCAAAATCCACAAACCTGACTGCCCCGGCCGACCCATTGTC
>NC_057722.1:72744872-72760601 GCF_004010195.1 Chiloscyllium plagiosum | reverse complement strand
ACCTGCAATCTTCTTCCTGACCTCTCCGCCCCCATCCCCACTCCGGCCTATCACCCTCACCTTGACCTCCTTCCACCTATCGCATTTCCAACACCCCTCCCCCAAGTCTCTCCTCCCTATCTTTTATCTTAGCCTGCTGGACACACTTTCCTCATTCCTGAAGAAGGGGTCATACCCGAAACATCAATTCTCCTGCTCCTTGGATGCTGCCTGACCTGCTGCGCTTTTCCAGCAACACATTTTCAGCTCTGATCTCCAGCATCTGCAGTCCTCACTTTCTCCATGGAGATGAGTTAGCAATAGTTTGCCCATATTTCCAATGCATGCTTTTGGAGGACAGTTTAAAGCCAGAAATTGCACTTAAGCAGCTTTGAAAGAATTTAGTCACAAAGTTTTGATCATTAATACTGGTGTTGACCCTTCGAAACCAGATATTCAGCCTCATCATATAGAGAGAACTGAGTGTAAGCTTTTCTTGCTATTTCATTATACAATTAGACAAAATGCTTTGTGCTTCCACATTATTCTCCCATCCTTTATTTGAAGAATTACCTACCCTGAAGCCAAGGCAGAATATTGCTGCAGACACTGAAATAAAAGTGACATTTGCTTCTCAGTGAGGAAGTTCTGCAAAGAGTTACGAGATGGCTTCCTATCTAATCACAACTTAGAATGTGGGTAATCAAAGCATCAAATTTCAGATGTCTTACTTCCTGATGCACTGAACTGAACTTTACACTATGTATGAGGGGAATTTCTACTAATTAGATCTGGTTGTGGTACAATCTTAAAAATCCTTTCATAGTTATGTAGTCATTGGCAAGGTCACCCATTTATTCCCCATCCTGAAATACACTTGAACTGAATGGCTTCCTGGGCCATTTCAGAGTGTAATCATGAATCAACTGCGTTGTTGTAAATCTGACGTTATGTGTAACCTATACCCAGTAAGTGTGACAAATTTCCTTCACAAAAGTACTTTGGTGAACCAGATGAGTTTTTAATGACAATTGGTCCTCAATCATCATCAGACATTCCTTTAATTCCAGGTTGCATCAGCTGAATTCAAATTTCATCACCTTCTGTCGTGGGATTTGAATATGTATTAACTCGTGACAACACCACTGCAATGACCACCTTCCCTTCTATGACCAAGTTAGAATAGTGCACATTCAATCCCTGCACAAGCCTGCAATCCAAGCTGACGGTTCAATGCCATACCCCAGGAATACTGCATTGTGCAAGGTACTGTCTTTTACATGACGTGTTAAAGCAAGTCCTGTCTTTCCATTTTAGCTGTATATACAGGATTCTATGACATTAGTTTGACGTAGAACAAGGACAATTTCCCCGGTGCCCTGTCTGTTATTGATCCATCAATCACTATCGATAATATCGAGGTTCTGCTTATTTATTCCATTGCTGTTCGGTTGGCTGTTGGTTTTCTGCATTTGACACTTCAATAGACTTTCAATTGGCTGAAATGTGTTTGGTGATATCCTGGAAGTGTGAGAGGTCTATTCTTCTCTACTCTCTCTACCGCACACAGCACATAGCTGAACAGGTTAATCTAAATCATTCCATCATCCCTCAAAAAAAGGTTTGCAGTGAACTGTGTACTGCGGAAGCCCAGAGTTGCTTACTAGGAAATGAGAAAGCTCAGAGCTACAGTTGACTGGAACAGAACAGCAACTGCTATTTCCTCTAACTTCAAGAAACAATGACACATTTCAGGACACACAAAATAAACTGTTAATTATTACCAGCACAAGATGCCGCGCATGAAATTTAATTTGCCGTACTTGGCTTGCTTCCACGTTATCGTTGTGTTTGATTCATGTCATCTGCTAGATAAGATAAATATTTATCATGCATTCGTGCTTCTCGAGTGCTTGAGCAGAGCTTCCTGAGTGCACCTGGTAATCGTGGGGCAAAATCTTACGTTTCACTTGCTAGGGTTGAGTTGCATCGAGTTTTTTTTAAAGAAGTTTTTTGTCACCGCAAGGCCTAACAGAGTGCCTGGCTGGATCTTACCAAACTCTCCTCAATAACTGTCTCCCCTCTCCCCCGCAACTCTGTCTGATTGCAGCCCCATCTGACCATTCCCTGAACAATTCGCTGCTGCTGCAATATGCCAGAACCCATTGGCATTTCCTCAGCTTTGAAAGTCTGTTTGGCAGTCAGACGAGTCCTGCCAGTTTGCAACAGCCCTGCACAGTTCCTCACCTTTTCCATGGACATGACAGAGAGGGGACAAATAATGCCTCGCTTTGCAGGCTGGGACCTGAAGGAACCTGACGGCTGGGTGAGGGTGGATATTGTCCCTCTGTCCCAGCAGTCGTGGCATCAGCATGAGACATGCAATCCAGTCTGAGACTGCTCCTTGGGTCAGTGTAGTCTCAGCCACCTGCAGGACTGCCCAGCTCTACAGGAAGAAGGTCACTGACATCCTCCACTACCTCCTCTCTGCACCCACCTTCCACCAAGGCTCACGCTCTATCACTCTCATTATTACCTGTAACATCTTCCCTCAGCCACTCTCACCCATCCCAAAACCCCCTCCAGTCCTGCCTATTCACTTAACTGGACAAACCTCCCTACCTGCACCAGTTGTGTTCCACACGTCCATCTCTCTCTCTCTCTCTCTCTCTCACTCTAGCAGGAAAATTGGGCAGAAAGAGCCAAGATGGGTGGTGGGCTTCCCTTATGTAGGGAGCACCCTGACTTTGCCCCAAATGGCTGGATGACTGTGTCCAAGCCCTTAGACTGGGGTCAGAGAGTACCCTTGATTATTCTTCTGGGAGCCCATGAGCAAAGACTGTCCCTGTCCCTGACTTGATGGGGTCTAGTTACATCCATGACAATCTGACTGGCTTTCTGTCTGCACTACATGTTACATTCAGACTGAAGTGAGATGAGTCTGGTATCTCAAAAAAGCGTGGAAAGACAGGGATGCTAAGAGCATCCAGGTAAGTTCAGAGTGAGTGAGAGCTATGAGAATAAGTGAAAAAAGCCTGGAGGTGTAGCCTGGAGAAAGTGAGGACTGCAGATGTGGAGTTCAGAGTCGAAATTGTGCCCACACCTAACCCCCTCACCTCCATTCTCTGCAGAATCCTTTTCCTAACCAGCAGAGACTTTCCTTCACAACCAAACACCTTATCGACTGTGTCTGTTGCTCTCAATGTGGTCTCCTCTACATTGGGGAGACAGGACGCCAACTCGCGGAATGTTTCAGTGAACATCTCTGGGACGCAGATACAAAACAATCTCACTGCCCTGTGGCCAACCACTTTAGCTACCCCTCCCACTCCACCAAGGGCATGCAAGTCCTGGGCCTCCTCCAACACCATATCAAAGCCACCAGACTACTGGAGGAAGAACACCTCATCTCATGCCTTTGGACCCTTCAATCATGCGACATCAATGTCGACTTCACTAGTTTCCAAATCTCCCCTCCCCTCACCTCATTCCAGATCCAAGTCTCCAACTCAACACCATCCTCTTGACCTGCCCTACTTGTCCATTTTCCTTTCCAACTATCCACTCCACTCTCTCCTCTGACTTATCACCAAAAAGTGAGGACTGCAGATGCTAGAGATCAGAGTCAAGAGTGTAGTAGTGGAAAAGCACGGCATTCCTGATGAAGGCTTATGCCCAAAACGTCGATTCTCCTGTTTCTCGGATGCTGCCTGACCTGCTGTGCTTTTCCAGCACAACACTTTTCGAGTCTGTCCGTAGCACCCGGTGTCCTTGCCACTGCATTGCTGTTATAGTTACCACTGCAGCACTGAAGCACAGACACATCATGTAAGTGAATCAGAGCTGTGTCCTGAGGGTTCCTCGAGGCTGACATATTATAAACCAGTGGCCATGGACTGGTGCCCATGGAGCATGCCCTGAGATGTTGGTGCCCAGTGTCCAACATTGGGAGGACCTTTGGAGCAAGTTGTAGAGTCCTGCAGCACAGAGACAGACCCTATGGCCAAAACTGGTCCGTGCTGACCAAAACATCCATCCACTCTAACCCCATTTCCCTGCACTTGGCCCATATCCTTCCTATTCATGTATTTGTCCAAATGCCTTTTAAATGTTGTTAGTGTACCAGCCTCAACCACTTTCACTGGTAGCTTATTCCATTCGCGTACCACCCTCTGCATAAGAGAGTTGCCCCTCAGGTTCCTATGTATTCTTTCCCCTCTAAACTTAAGCTGATGCACTCTAGTCCTTGATTCCCAACCCTGGGAAAAGACTGAGTGTGTTCACCCTATCCATGCCTCTCATGATCTTTTATACTTCTATAACATCCCCCTTTAATCTCCTACACTCTAAAGAAAACTGTCCTAGTTTGTCCAATCTCTCCCTGTAACTCAAGACGCCTGAGTCTTGGTAACGTCCTTGTCAGTGGTGAGCTGAATTGCCAGGTACCGGTTCTGATTTTCGACATCCAGCTTGTTTGGCAAGATGATTGTTACTCTCCCCTGGGTGCTCCGGTTTCCTCCCACAGTCCAAAAGTGTGCAGGTTAGGTGAATTGGCCACGCTAAATTGCCCGTAGTGATAGGTGAAGGGGTAAATGTAGGGGAGTGGATCTGGGTGGGTTGCTCTTCGGAGGGTCGGTGCAGACTTGTTGGGCCGAAGGGCCTGTTTCCACTAATCTAATCTAATCAATGAGAAGCTGAGTACTGAAGAGATGAGTTTGGTCTTTAACAAGGGAGTTTCAGAGGCCATAACCACCTTAAATGACAGCTTGCTGCAACTAGTGAAAAATTTGCCGTGCTGCTTATCAAAAACATAAAAGATACAACAATACCTTCCTGGCATGGAGATTTGCTTGTCCCGAGCTTGCACATGATTCTGGTAGAAGTCACCCATGGCCCATGTCACTCAAAGTCGTGTAAGATTCTACCCATTGTCATTTGATGGTGGTATCGGGCAACAGGGCTGATGCCTCAATCATCTTCCTATCAAATGATTTTATCTCAATGTCAAGCTTAGAGGAACAGCATAATAAAATATGCTTTCCTGGACACACACCTCATCTAGTATCACTGCTATAATTGAGCAATCATGAACAACCTCCCCAGAATACTCCACTCCCTCATCAATATGGTTTCGAACATAGAACATAGAAGTGCAAACACAGGAAAACAGAACCTTTGACCCATGATGTTGTGCCGAACATGATGCCAAATTAAACTAATCCCTCTGCCTGCCCATGGTCCACTTTCCTCCAATCCTTGCTTATTCATGTGCTTATCTAAAAGTCCATTAAACAGTTCTCAGTATGCATTGGTCAGTTGTGACATGCTGCGATATTCACGTGTAAACTTTATCTTACACGAGGCCTAGAAGGTCATGTTGATTATTATTCATTCTTGAGATGTGGACATCGCTCATTGGGCCAACATTTATTGCCCATCACTAACTGCCCTTGAGGTGATGAGCGCCTTCTTGAATTACTTACATCTGCTGGTGTAGGTACAAGTTTGGCATTTATTTCTGAATTGGATTTGTGCAGCAAAATGACTTGCTAGGCCATTTCAGAGAGCAATTAAGAGTCAGCCACATTGCCAGGAATTCGGAGTCACATATAAGTGAGACTGAGTAAGGACTATAGCGTCCCTTCTCAGCATGGTGGCTCAGTGGTTAGCACTGCTGCCTCATAGCACCAGGGATCCAGGTTCAATTCCCGCCTTGGTTGACTGCCTGTGTGGAGCTTGCATATTCTCCCCGTGTCTGTGTGAGTTTGCTCTGGTTTCCTCCCACAGTTCAAAGATGTACACGTTAGATGAATTGGCTATGCTAAATTGCCTGGGGTGTGCAGATTAGGTGTGTTAGTCATGGGAAGTGTAGAGTAATAGGGTAGGGGAATCGGTTACTCTTCAGAGGGTCAGTGTGAACTTATTGGGCAAAATGGCATGTTTCCACACTGTAGGGATTCTATAGTTCTCATTTAAAGGACATGAATGGACAATTTGATAGCTTCGCAAGAATGGGTGGGATTAGATTTAATTCTATACTTATCAACTGATTGTGTTTATAGTCTTCCAACTAACTGGGATTTGCAAGCAGGTTTCTAGAGCAATCGTTTGAGCATCCTGAGTACTAGCTCAGTAACACTGCCTTTATACTCAAAACAATAATTTGCATTTCAAGGCAAAAATGGGCTCGCAAGAGAGTTAACAGATTAAATTTGATACATTGACACATAAACAGAGGGCAGGTGACTTAAAGCTTGATAAAAGGTATAGGGTATCAGGAGTTAGATAGAGAGGGGTTTAGGGATGGAATTCCTGAACTTTGAACATAAGAATTGAAATCATGGCCACCAATGTCGATGTGATCAAATCAGGAATGTGCAGAGTGCGCAGAGCCTAGAACTGGAAGAGCATAAATGTCTCAAAACGTTGATAGCTGGAAAAGACTGCAGAGCTGGGGAGGAGCAAAGTCCCGGGGGATTTGAAAGCATGAATTTTGACATTGCGGTTTTGCAGGAACCAGGAGATAGTCCGGATCAGTCAGCACAGCAGGGATAGCTGAACAGGATGTTGTGGCAGTGAGAGATCAGACAGCCAAGCAGTGTGAACATGACAACTTCGGTAAGGTGCGAGTGGGCTGCTGGTGTGAGGTGAACTGCACTTCAGCAAAAATCTACATCCCGAAGAACCGGGGGAATGAAAGGCTTAAAGAGTTAGGTGGGGAAGGGAGTTTTGTCAGATAAATGGGTGGCGGAAAATCCCGAGGAGTTGATATGCAACGTGGCATCTAATAGCCACCAGTAAACTCACCAAATGATATGACTTAGATGTTTGCTGAATATACTGTCAACTATAAAGTGAACGATCTCTTCCTCTGTAAGTTATGCAGATCTAAAATCTCTATTTGCTTGAGATAAGGATTGACTAGGAAGCTTCAATATATTCCATACTAATGTAGCATTGGTACTTTTTCTTCCTTTTTTATTCAGTAATGGGAAGTAGGTATCTCTCGAAGGACCAGCATTTATTGCCTGTCCTAATTGTCCTAAATGGTTTGTGAGGGCCATTAAGGATGTAATAGAACAAGAGCCGGTACAGAGGATGTTTGCCAGGCTGTTCCCTACGATGGAGATGTTGAGCTGTAAGGAGAGACTAGCTCGGCTTGGATTGTTTTCTTGAGAACAGAGAAGATTAAAGGGGAAAATGCTTGAGGTGTATAAGATGATGAGGGATATGGACAGGCTGAACAGAGAGCTGTTGTTCCCCTTGGATATGGGACAAGTGCAGGGAATCAGGTTTAGTGCATTTTTAGAGGTAGTTATGTTCCTGCAGGTTCGATGGGCCAAAGGGCCTTTTCTGCACTGCATGAATCTATGAATCGTAGAATCCCAATAGGGTGGAAGCAGTCCAATCAGCCCAACAAGCCCACACCGATGCTCTGAAGAGTAACCCACTCAGATCCATTCCCCTACCACTCTACATTTACCAGTAGAAAGTGAGGACTGCAGATGCTGGAGGTCAGAGTCGAGAGTGTGATGCTGGAAAAGCACAACAGGTCAGGCAGCATCCGAGGAGCAGGACAATCGACGTTTCGGGCATAAGACTTTGGCTTGAAGGGCTTATACCTGAAATGGCGATTCTCCTGCTTCTCGGATGCTGCCTGACCTGCTCTGCTTTTCCAGCGCCACACTCTCCACTCTACATTTACCCCTGACTAATGCATCTAACCTACACATCCCTGAACTCTATGGGCAATTTAGCTTAGCTATTTCACCTAACCTGCACAGTGTTGATCTACTAAGAGTATTCACATTGCTGTGGGTCCGGAGTCACACATAGATCAGACCAAGTAAGGATGACAAATTTCCCTTCCAAAAGGAAATTACTGAATTGGATTTTTTTTTAACAAAAGCAAGTTGTCACCTTTACATTTTAACTTTATATTTTTATTGAATTAAAATTTGCATGTCACCAATGACTCTTACAAGGTTTTATTGTAACACCATAGAAAACATCCTGTCCAGATGCATCACTGCTTTGTCATAGAGTCATAGAGTCATAGAGATGTACACCACAGAAACAGACCCTTCGGTCCAACCTGTCCATGCCGACCAGACATCCCAACCCAATCTAGTCCCACCTGCCAGGATCCGGCTAATATCCCTCCAAACCCTTCCTATTCATATACCCATCCAAATGCCTCTTAAATATTGCAATTGTGCCACATCCTCTGGCAGCTCATTCCATACATGAACCACCCTCTGCATGAAAATGTTGCCCCTTCAGCCTCTTTTATATCTTTCCTCTCTCACCCTAAACCTATGCCCTCTAGTTCTGGACTCCCCGACCCCAGGGAAAAGATTTCGCCTATTTATCCTATCCATGCCCCTCATAATTTTGTAAACCTCTATAAGGTCACCCCGCAGCCTCCGACGATCTAGGGAAAACAACTGCTCTGCCCAAGACCACATGATAATTAAGAAAATTGTAAATGCAGCCCAGTCCATCACACAAACCAGCCGTCCATCCATTGACTCCGTCTACACTTACCGCTGCCTCGGGAATGCAGCAACACAGTCAAAGACCTCTCTCACCCCAGTTATACTCTCTTCCGACCTCTTTCATTGGGCAGCAGATACAAAAGTTTGAAAACATCTATTAATAGTTTAAGAACAGTTCCTTCCCCACTGTTTACAGATTAATGAACAGACCTCTCATATATTAGAGTTGGACGTTCTCTGCACCTTCTCTGTAGCCTTACCACTATGTTTTACATTCTCTTCTATTACATTGATGTACTTATGTAAGGTATGATTTGCCAGTTTGGCATGCAAAACAATACTTCTCACTGTACCTTGGTATATGTGACAATAACAAATCAAATCACACCATCTGGCATGGTGGGATTTGAAACTATGCCCCAGGGCCATAATCTAGAGATTCTGGATTACTTATCCAGGGACAAACCACCACCCCACTGAATACGGTCATAGCTGTATTCTGAAGTGGAGTTGCCACCTTCTTAAAAGGAGCCCTCAACCTATAGTCACCAGGTTCATAGAATCCCTACAGTGTGGAAACAGGCCTTTGGCCTAACAAGTCCACACTGACCCTCTGAAGAGTAACCCACCCAGATCCATTCTCCTACATTTACCCCTGACTAATGCACCCCCCCGACCACTCTGGGCAATTTCACCTAACCTGCAAATCTTTAGACTGTGGGAGGGAACCGGAGCAAACTCATGGAGAATGTGCAAACTCCACACAGACAGTCGCCCAAGGCTGGAATTAAACCCAAGTCCCTGTGCTGTGAAGCAGCAGTGCTAACCACTGAGCCACCCACGAGGTTCTGGGTATTCACTGCTTGAATCCTAGCATCGGCTTGGTAGAGCAAAGCAATGACTAACAACGCTGAGTTTGTGGAAATGCACCCTATGTCCATTTGGCCCATCACTAAGTGGCAGCTCTGAGATAATCAATTCAGCAAATAGTATCTCGCAGGAATAAACCAATCGCTTACCACCTCATGGTACTGTGTTACCAACATGTCGATGTCAACGCACCACAGACATTCACAGAGTTTTGACGACTACACAAACTCATTAATGACTTGGATGAGGGGATTGAAGGATGGGTCAGCAAGTTTGCAGATGACACAAAGGTTGGAGATATCATTGACAGTA
The DNA here is from genome assembly GCF_004010195.1 of Chiloscyllium plagiosum. Taxonomy (NCBI): domain Eukaryota; kingdom Metazoa; phylum Chordata; class Chondrichthyes; order Orectolobiformes; family Hemiscylliidae; genus Chiloscyllium; species Chiloscyllium plagiosum. The sequence goes on along the minus strand of NC_057722.1, from coordinate 72,750,942 downwards.
TAGAGGGCTGTTGTAGGCTGCAGCAAGACATTGACAGGATGCAGAGATGGGCTGAGAGGGGGCAGATGGAGTTCAACCTGGATAAATGCGAGGTGATGCATTTTGGAAGGTCGAATTTGAAAGCTGAGTACAGGATTAAGGATAGGATTCTTGACAGTGTGGGGGAACAGAGGGATATTGGTGTGCAGGTACACAGATCCCTTAAAATGGACACCCAAGTGGACAGGGTTGTTAAGAAAGCATATCGTGTTTTGGCTTTTTATTAACAGGGGGATTGAGTTTAAGAGTCGTGAGATCTTGTTGCAGCTCTATAAAACTTTGGTTAGACCGCACTTGGAATACTGTGTCCAGTTCTGGTCGCCCTATTATAGGAAAGATGTGGATGCTTTGGAGAGGGTTCAGAGGAGGTTTACCAGGATGCTGCCTGGACTGGAGGGCTTACGTTATGAAGAGAGGTTGACTGAGCTCGGACTTTTTTCATTGGAGAAAAGGAAGAGGAGAGGGGACCTAATTGAGGTGTACAAGATAATGAGAGGCATAGATAGAGTCGATAGCCAGACACTATTTCCCAGGGCAGAAATGGCTAACACGAGGGGTCATAGTTTTAAGCTGGTTGGAGGAAAATATAGAGGGGATGTCAGAGGCGGGTTCTTTACACAGAGAGTTGAGAGAGCATGGAATGCATTGCCAGCAACAGTTGTAGAAGCAAGGTCATTGGGGACATTTAAGAGACTGCTGGACATGCAGATGTCACAGAAATTTGAGGGTGCATACATGAGGATCAACGGTCAGCACAACATCATGGGCTGAAGGGCCTGTTCTGTGCTGTACTGTTCTATGTTCTATGTTCAATGTTCATTTTATTTTAGTTTTATCCGAATACATAACAGTTGCCAAATATTTAGTTTCCATCTACTTGAGTAAAAATTCGATGATGAACATTCCATACACCAAAAGTTAAATTATATCATGTCAAGTCTTGTCCCATGTGATTATAAGCTTCTGGGGTGGCACAGTGGTTCAGTGGTTAGCACTGCTACCTCACAGCACCAGGGACCTGGGCTTTAATTCTCACCCTTGGGCGATTGTCTATGTGGTGTTTGTATATTCTCCCTGTGTCTGCATGGGTTTATTCCGAGTGCTCTGGTTTCCTCCCACAGTCCAAAGATGTGCAGGTGGGGGTGGATTAGTCATGAGAAATGCAGAGATAAGATAGGGAGTATGGATCTAGGTGTGATGCTCTTTGGAGAGTCAGTGTGGACTCGATGGGCTGAGTGGCCTGCTTCCACACTGTAAGGATTCTGTGATTCTGGGCCTGGAGGCAGGAATTGAATTTGATTAATTGAGATCAAGGGAGAGTTCTGAGTGGGAAGGCCCAAACTCCACCTTTTCATCCTGATGTGCATTGAGGTGCTAGGTGAACCTTTAATGGCCGCTGTAAGACCAATCCTACAATTACTTCAGCTCGAAGAGGGAGGAGAAAGGGGTGGCCTACCAACTGTTTCACCAGGCTGTGTGTTTATGGGGTCAGTAGGATGCCTGAATGGATATAAGTTTGCTTGCTGAACTAGAAGGTTCATTTTCAGATGTTTCATCACCATACTACGTAACATCATCCGTGAGCTCCCGGTGAAGTACTGGTGGTAGTGACCCACTTTCTGTTGATGTGTTTAGGTTTCCTTGAGTTGGTGGTGTCATTTCCTGTGGCGATGTCATTTCCTGTTCTTTGTCTCAGAGGATCCTGTAATCTTCACTGACTTGTGGGCAACTTAAGGACTGGACTGAGCTGGACTGCTGAGAGCTGTCTCCCTGCTCTCATCTCAGATCCATCCACAACCACCTCAGTCTCTCCACACTGCACAGCCCAGAAATTGCCTTAAACAGCATTGACCTTGCATGTGGGTGGTCTTCTGCCTCCAGGGTCTGGGTCTGTTTTCAAGGCAACAGCCTGCCTTGGGGGTCCTAAATAACAGGCAGGTTTTATCACTTTTGTAGGCCATGGGTTTCCCACTCTCTCATGATGGGAAAATCAGAATGCTAGAGTTAGTGGAATATCAAAGAGAAGACAACCTTGACATAATAGATAGACGGTCACCAAATCAAAAGTGAAATGGGAATGGTGGACAATTAGCTACTTAATCACTAAGGAATTGTAAAGTGTCAGACTGCCAGGGAAATCATGGGCAAATAGTTACCAGACTCCCACATAATGGATGTATAGCCAGAAAAAGAGGTCACCGCATTCCATTAGACTTCTGCAGAAATCAGTCTTCACAGAAATACAATTACTAAATTGCCCGAAAGAGTGGATGCCACAGACAAATAGGCCAAAGGGAATTTGCTTCTGGATTACTGAGGAATTCAGGATAATAGATGATGAGAGAATCTGTACGTCATGACCAGATAACAGCTAAGCTGTCTGGTCATATTGGTCAGATATTTGCTGGGCTTCCAGGAATGTATACTCAGGAAATTAGCTGATATTTACTGTCCATCAGACATAATCCCATTTTGTTGCCAACATTGACCCTGGGCACTTACTGTCCTCTTTCTCATGCAAACCAATTAGATCCCATCTTATACTTGCATTAAATGAAGGTTCCTTCTGCCTGGATTAGTAGCTCATTGAGAAGTTGAAAACTGCACAGGAATATTTGCAAGAAGGAGAAGGATTTTGGCCAAAGTTTGAGACAAATGTTCTCTTTCAGTGAACTTTAAAACCCTGTTAACAAATCATTCATCACACACATCGACAACATTTCAAAGTAAACTGTTGCATTGAGAGAATAAGGTGCAATATTTTACTCTGCGAATTTCAAATGACATATTACGGAGTATTTTAAGCACAGATATGTACCAAGCTGACCAATCATTCCATGGAGGAGAAAGTGAGGTCTGCAGATGCTGGAGATCAGAGCTGAAAATGTGTTGCTGGAAAAGCGCAGCAGGTCAGGCAGCATCCAAGGAGCAGGAGAATCGACATTTCGGGCATCAGCCCTTCTTCAGGAATGAGGAAAGTGTGTCCAGCAAGCTCCTCCTTACCTTTTATCTTAGCCTGCTGGACCTCCTCCCTACCTTTTATCTTAGCCTGCTGGACCTCCTCCCTACCTTTTATCTTAGCCTACTGAACACACTTTCCTCATTCCTGAAGAAGGGCTTATGCCCGAAACGTCGATTCTCCTGTTCCCTGGATGCGGCCTGACCTGCTGCGCTTTTCCAGCAATCATTCCATGCCTTTACATAGGCTTAAAGAACCTCCTCCTCGATTCATTTTTATCTAACCCTATCACTTTCATTCTTCTCTCACGTATATATGTATTTGATTCCCCTTAAATGTATATGGTAATAAAGCTGTTCCACTATAAACACAGCAATTGCTGGAAAAGCTCAGCAAGTCTGGCAGCAACGGTGGAGAGAAATCAGTTAACGCTTCGGGTTGAGTGACCCTTTTCAGAACTTCTGCTGAGGAAGGGTCACTCGAGCCGAAATGTTAACTCTGATTTCTCTCCACAGCTGCCACCAGACCTGCTGTGCTTTTCCAACAATTTCCAATCTTGTTTTCTGATCTACAGCATCCGCAGTTCTTTCGGTTCTTTTTTTATTTAGTACTGCTCAACGACTCCTTGAGTTAGTAAGTTACACATTCTGGCTAAAGGAGTTACTCCCTGTTTCACTGTGGGATTGTTAGTGAGTATTGAATACTCATGAATTTCATCCGGTTTCAACGGCAATAGGGTAGGAGTTAGTGAAGGTGACTCAGGTTCGGGTTATTGATGGGAGAATGGGGTGGGCTGGGGGAATATCCATGACCACCCTCACAGGAATCAACCAGGCACTGAAGTGGGCAGTGTCAGATCTCCAACCGAATATAAACATACAAACAAGTAGGCCATTCAGCCCCTCAAGCCCACTTTGCTGTCCATTAAGACCATGGCTGATCTGATTTGGACCTCAGCTCTGCAGTGCCGCACACCCTTGATAATTTTTGGTCATCAAGAATCCGTTTAACTCTGCCTGAAAACTGCCTTTTGAGGAAAGGAATTCCAAAGACTCGCAACGCTCTGAAATTTAAGGTCTTTCCTTACCTCTGTCTAAAATGGGTGACCTCTTATTTTTAAATTATGACAAAAACACAGCATACGTTTTGAGGCTCAAGTAAGGCAGTATAGGCAGCTGTCAGCAAATCAGAATCAGAAGGGATCAGCACCAGAAAGACTGTGCATCCAATTGCATCCCTGGAGGCAGGGTGGGCTGCGGGTTGTGGGAAGAGATTCACTGGCAAGGGATGGATAGCAGCTTGGCTTTCACATTATTGGGCCACAGAGAAAATCCCTTTAGCCCATCAAGTCTGCCTAACAACCAACTAACTGTTCTAATCCCATTTTCCAGTTATATGCCAGGCATGGTGGCTCTGTGGTTAGCACTGTGGCCTCACAGCACCAGAGACCCAGTTTCGATTCCAGCCTCGGGCAACTGTCTATGTGGAGTTTGTACATTCTCCTTGTGTCTGCGTGGGTTTCCTCTGGGTGCTCCAGTTTCATCCTACAGTTCAAAGATGTGCAGGTCAGGTGAATTGGCCTTGATAAATTACCCATAGTGTTAGGTACATTAGTCGGGGGAAACGAGTCTGGGTGGGTTACTCTTTGGAGGGTCGAGGTTGACTTGTTGGGCCAAAGGGACTGTTTCTACACTGTAGGTAATCACAAGTGCACATCCAGACACTTCGCCGCCTCACAAGTTATTTTGAGAAATAAAACCTCATGCTATAGTGGGTAGCATAAAGAATGTTACTATTGGAAGATTTGGCTGGTTAATCTGATGAAGGGCTTATGCCCGAATCGTCAACTCTCCTGCTCCTCAGATGCTGCCTGACCTGCTGTGCTTTTCCAGCACCACACTCGCAACTCTAAATGAAGCTGCACTAAAGTCAATAACTGTTCATGTGTGAATAAAAAGTGACTTGGTGACAAACACCAGCCTCTGTAGTATTATTTCAGGGAGGTTATGCTTCAAATGTACAGAGCATTGGTGAGACTCTGTCTGGAGTACTGTGCACCATATTATTGAAGGAAGGATGTAAATGTATTAGAAGAAGCTCAGAAAGTGTCGACCAGATTAATACCTAGAATAACAGTGAGCTATTAGGAAAATAGATGGCCTTCATTGCAAAAGGATTTGAGTTCACAAGTAGGGTGCTCCAGCCCGAAACGTCGATTTTCCTGCTCCTCGGCTGCTCCCTGGCCTGCTATGCTTTTCCAGCACCACATTCTCAACTTCACAAATAGGGATGTCTTACAACAGTTATACAGGGCCATGGTGAGACCACTCTTGAAGAATTGCTCTCCCTACCTAAGAAAGGATATACTTTCTAAGGGAGTGTAGTGGGGGTTCAAATGGCTGATAGCAGGGATGGCACGACTGTCTTATGAGGAGAGATGGGTCAACTGGCCTTGTTCATTTGACTTAAGAAGGATGAGAGGAGACCTGACTGAAACATATATTATTCTAACAGGGCTGGAAAGGGTTGCAGCGAGAAGCAATGTTTACCTTGTATTGTCAGCCTCAGTTAGAATATTGCATTCAGCTCTGGGTAAGTGTTAGGATTAGGATTAGAGTCAGGGTTAGAATTAAAGTGAACAAAAGGTTTAGGATCAGGATTAATAGAACATAGAACATAGAACAATACAGCACAGAACAGGCCCTTTGGCCCACGAGGTTGTGCCGAACATTTGTCCTAGCTTAAGCACCTATCCATGTACCTATCCAATTGCCACTTAAAGGTCACCAATGATTCTGACTCTGCCACTCCCATAGGCAGCGCATTCCATGCCCCCACCACTCTCTGGGTAAAGAACCCACCCCTGACATCTCCCCTATACCTTCCACCCTTCACCGTAAATTTATGTCCCCTTGTAACACTCTATTGTACCCGGGGAAAAAGTTTCTGACCGTCTACTCTATCTATTCCTCTGATCATCTTAAAAACCTCTATCAAGTCACCCCTCATCCTTCGCCGTTCCAACGAGAAAAGGCCGAGAACTCTCAACCTAGCCTCGTACGACTTCCTCTC
>NC_057722.1:72716500-72744697 GCF_004010195.1 Chiloscyllium plagiosum | reverse complement strand
AGCCCTTCTCACTATCCACAACTCCACCAATCTTCGTATCATCTGCACATTTACTGACCCACCCTTCGACTCCCTCATCCAAGTCATTAATAAAAATTACAAACAGCAGAGGACCCAGAACTGATCCCTGCAGAACTCCACTTGTAACTGGGCTCCAGGCTGAATATTTACCATCTACCACCACTCTCTGACTTTGACCGGTTAGCCAGTTTTCTATCCAATTGGCCAAATTTCCCTCTATCCCATGCCTCCTGACTTTCCGCATAAGCCTACCATGGGGAACCTTATCAAATGCCAGGGTTAATATTAAGGTTAGGATCAGGGTTAGAGTTAGGGTTAATCAGGGTTAGGATCAGGATTAATATCAGGGTCAAGGTGAGGGTTAGGGTCAGAGTTAGAGTCAGGATTAAGGCCAGGGTCAAGGTTAGGGTCAGGGTTAGAGTCAGGATTAAGGCCAGGGTCAGGATAAGGATTAATGTCAGCTTCAAGGTTAAGGTCAAGGTTAAGGTTACGCTTCAGGTTAGGGTCAGGGTATTGGTGAAGGTCACGTTCAGTGTTAGGGTCGGGTTAGGGGTCAGGATCAGGGTTATGGTTAAGGTCAGGGTCAGAGCAATGTAAGAACAAAGGAAATTACAGTGCAGGAACAGGCCCTTCTTCCCCTCAAGCATACACCAATCCAGATGCTCTACCTAAACCTGTCACTTATTTTCTAAGGATCGGTATCCCTCTGCTTCCTGGCCATTCATATAGCTCTCTAGATACGTCGTAAATGATGTTATCGTGGCCACCTCTACCACCTTCACTGGCTACGCGTTCCAGGCATCCAGCAGCCTCTGCGTAAAGAACATTACACGCATAACTCCCCTAAACTTTTCCCCACTCAGTTTGAATTTGTGACCCCTAATAATTGAGTCCCCCTCTCTGGGAAAAAGCTTCTTGCTATCCACCTTATCTGTACCTCTCGTGATTTTGTAGACCTCAGTCAGATTCCCCCATCAACCTCCATCTTTCTAAGGAAAATAATCCTAATCTACTCACTCCTCTTCATAGCTAGCATCCTCCATACCAGACAGCATCCTGGTGAACCTCCCTTGCACCTTCTCCAAAGCATCCACATCCTTTTGGTAATGTGGCGAACAGAGGTGTACTCAGTGTTCCAAATGTGGCCAAACCAAAGTCCTATACAACTGTAACATGACCTGCCAACTCTTGTACTCAACGCCCTGTCCGATGAAGGAAAGCAGGCTGTATGCCTTCTTGACCACTCTATTGACCTGTGTTGCCACCTTCTGGGTACAATGGACCTGAACACCCAGATATCTCTGTACATTAATTTTCCCCAGGCTTTTCCATTTACTGTATAGTTTGCTCCTGAATTGGATCTTCCAAAATGCATCATGTCGCATTTACCCAGATTGAATTCCATCTGCCATTTCTCTGCCCAACTCTCCAATTTATCTATATTCTGCTGTAGTCTCTGACAGTCCCCTTCACTATCCGCTACTCCATCAATCTTAGTGTCATCTGCAAATTTGCTATCCAGACCACCTATACCTTCCTCCAGGTCATTCATGTATATCACAAACAACAGTGGTTCCAGCACACTCCCTGTGGAACACCACTGGTCACAGCTTTCCATTTTGAGAAACTCTCTTCCACTACTACTCTGTCTCCCAGCCAGATTTCGATCCATCTAGCTAGTACACCCTGGATCCCATGCGACTTCATGTTCTCCATCAGCTCTACCATGGGTAACCTTATCAAACACCTTACTAAAGTTCATCTACAGCCCTTTCCTCATCAATCAACTTTGTCATTTTCTCAAAAAATTCTAATAAGGCATGACCTTCCCTGCACAAACCATGTTGCCTATCACTGATAAGCCCATTTTCTTCCAAATGTAAATAAATCCTATCCCTCAGCATCTTCTCCAGGAGCTTCCCTACGACTGATGTCAGGCTCACCGGTCTGTAATTACCTGGATCATCCCTGCTACCTTTCTTTAATAAGGGGGCAACATTAGCAATTCCCTAAACCTCCAGGACCTCGCCTGTATTCAAGGATGCTGCAAAAATCTCTGTTAAGGCCCCAGATATTTCCTCTCTCATTTCCCTCAGTAACCTGGGATAGATCCCATTCGGACCTGGGCACTTGTTGACCATAATACTTTTAAGAATACCCAACACTTCCTTCCTCCTTATACTGACTTGAGTTAAAGTAATGAAACATCTATCCCTAACCTTAACATCCGTCATGTCCCTCTTCTCGGTGAATACTGATGCAAAATACTCATTAAGAATCTCACCCATTTTCTCTGACTCCACGCATAACATCCCTCCTTTGTCCTTGAGTGGGCCAACACTTTCTCTAGTTATCTTCTTGCTCATTATATTCTAATAAAAGACTTGGGATTTTCCTTAACCCTGTTTGCTGAAGATATTTCATGTCCCCTTTTAACCCTCTTAATTCCTCATTTCAGATTGGTCCTACTTTCTCGATATTCTTTCAAAGCTTCATCTGTTTTCAGTTGCCTAAACCTCATGTATGCTTCCTTTTTCCTCTTAGCTAGTCTCACATTTTCACTTCTCATCCATGATTCTCTAATTTTGCCATTTCTATCCCTCATTTTCACAGGGACACATCTGTCCTGCACTCTAATCAACCTCCCACATATCAAATGTGGATTCACCTTCAAACAGCTACTCCCAATCCACATTCTCCAGCTTCTGCCAAATTTTGCTATTGTTGCCCTTCCCTCAATTTATCCCTTTTCCTTTAGGACCACACACATCTTTGTCCATGAGTATTCTAAAAATTACGGAATTGTGATCTCTATTCCCAAAGTAATCCCCTACTGAAACTTCAACCACCTTGCTGGGCTCATTCCTCAATACCAGGTCCAGTATGGCGCCTTCCTGAGTTGGACTATTTACATACTGCTCTACAAATCCCTCCTGGATGCTCCTTACAAATTCTGTTCTATCCAGACCTCTAACACTAAGTGAATCCCAATCAATGTTGGGAAAATTAAAATCTCCCATCACCACCACCCTGTTGCTCCGACACCTTTCTATAATCAGTTTCCATATTAGATTAGATTAGATTACTTTACAGTGTGGAAACAGGCCCTAAGTCTACACCGACCCGCCGAAGCGCAACCCACCCATACCCCTACATTTACCCCTTACCTAACATTCCTGAAGAAGGGCCAGTGCCCGAAACGTCGAATCTCCTGTTCCCTGGATGCTGCCTGACCTGCTGTGCTGTTCCAGCAATAAAGTTTCAACTAACACTATGGGCAATTTAACACAGCCAATTCACCTGACCTGCACACCTTTGGACTGTGGGAGGAAACCGGAGCACCCGGAGGAAACCCACACAGACACGGGGAGAACGTGCAAACTCCACACAGTCAGTCACCTGATGCGGGAACTGAACCCGGGTCTCTGGGGCTGAGGCAGCAGTGCTAACCACTGTGCCACCGTGCCACCCATATTTGTCCCTCTATCTCATGCTCACTGTTGGGAGGCCTATGGTACAGCCCCAACATTGTTACCACACCCTTCCTATTTCTGAGTTCTGTTGCCACACTGCTCCAGTCCTCCATAGTGCCCTCCTTCAGCACAGTTGTGATACCCTCCCTGACCAGTAATGCAATTCCTCCACCCCTTTTGCCTCCCTCTATATCCTGTCTGGAACATCTATATCCTGAGATATTTAGTTGCCAATCATGCCCTTCCCTCAACCAAGTCTCAGTAATAGCAATAACATCATACTCCCAGGTGCTAATCCAAGCCCTACGTTCATCTGCCTTACCTACTACACTTCTCACATTAAAACACATGCACCTCAGACCACCAGTCCCTTTGCGTTCATCCTCTGCTCCCTGCCTACTCTTCCCCTTAGTCACTCTGACTTCATTATCGAGTTCCTTACAAGCTTAATTTATTACCTCCTTCCTGTCCACCAATCTCTTCATTTAGTTCCCATTCTCCTGCCACATTGGTTTAAACCCTCCCCAACAGCATTAGCAAAAGCAACCCCAGGACATTGGTTCCCGTCCCGCCCAGGTGTAGATCATCCAATCTGTAACAGTCCCACCTCCCCCAGAACCGGTCCAAATATCCTAAAAGTCTGAACCCCTCCCTCCTGCACCATCTCTCAAGCCACACATTCATCCGACCTATTCTTTCATTTCTACTCTGGTACTGGTGGCACGTGGCACTGGTAGCAATCCTGAGATTACTACCTCTAAGGACCTACTTTTGAACTTGGCTCCTTACTCCCTAAATTCTTCTTGTAGGACTTCATCCCACTTTTTACCTATATCATTAGTGCCTACATGTACCACAGGGACAGCTGGCTGTTAGGGTCGGATTAGGGTCAGGGTCAGGGTTGGGATTAAGATCAGTGTCAAGGTTAGAGTCAGAGTTAAGATTAGGTTGAGGATCAGGATTAAAATCAGAAGAAGGATCAGGCTCAGGGTCAAGGTCAGGGTTGAGGTTTACAAAAGGAGTGAAAGCATTAGAGAGATGACAGGAAAATTCACAAGAATGGTTTCAGGGATGACGGACCTGAGTTATGTGAGTAGACTGGAGAAGTCAGTAACCTTGTTCTTCAAGAATAAATGTTTGAGATGAAACTTGATAAAGGTTTTCAAATTCGTGCGAGGCTCAGACAGACTAGATAGGGAAGAACTGTTCCTACTGATGGCAGAATGAAGCACAAGAGGGCACATTTTAAAGGCAAAAGAAAAGATGACAAGGGAGAGATGGAGTGTCTGAAAAGAATGAATGTGTGAAGCTGTGAGGAGAAAGTAGGGAATAGTCCAAGCTGAAAATATTCCATTTCATCCAGGTCTTGGGTGAAAATGCAGATTGATCCCAATGTCGTAACTTAAAGACACTGCCTTCCTGTAGGTAAGTGGGTGATTCCCAAACTCTGACCTGCTGTTGTCACCAATGTTTATATGGCTAGTTCAGTTTCTGGTCAATAGGAACCCCCCCCCCATTCCTATCCTGTTGAGAACTGCAGGTTAAGACCAGCATGAGTTTATATACGGGCAGAAATCAAAGGTGGATAGGATGAGGAATGGTTTCAATTAACAATTCCTCATCCAGTTTCTGCCAGGAAGCAGCAGTTAAAATTGATGACATCATGGGATGAGTTTTAACCCCAAAATTTGCAAGTTAAGTTCAGTGGAGAGGATAAAAGTCTAATCTCAATTCTCAAGCCGTACTGATGATGAATTGATCAGGTCAAATTTGGTGCAACCCAGCAACCAGGAGGTGGATTGAATTATAGAACCCCCACAGGATGGAAGCAGGCCATTCAGCCCATTAAGTCCACACTGACCCTCCAAAAAGCATCCCACCCAGACCTAACCCGTACCCAATCTCTCTATCGCCCCATGGCCAATCCACCTAGCCTACACATCTTTGAACTGTGGGAGGAAACCCTCACAGCCCAAATGGAGAACATGCTAACTCCACACAGGCAGTTGGCCAAGGCAGGAATCGAACCCAGGTCCCTGGTACTGTGAGCCACCATGCAACTTGAATATTTTAATAAGGCTGCTAAGCATTGATCTAACTAGATTTACATATTCAAACCAAGCTGGGTTTTCCATGCCTCAAGAAATCTGACAACTGAAGGAAAGTGAAGGGGTTGCACATTTAAGACAGAGATGAGGAGAGATTTCTTCACTGAGAGGGTAATGAATTTATAGAATTCTTTACTGCAGAGGCCTGTCCAGGCTGGGTCATTAAGTCCATTCAAGGCTGAGACAGTCAGGTATTCAATCAGGAAGAGAATTAAGGGTTGTGGGGAAGAGGCAGGAAAGTGGAGTTGAAGAATATTAGAAATTGCAAGAGAAATGTTTTGGTGTTCCGAAGGAGAGTCAGATTCAACTCCAAAAATTAACTCTGTTACTTTCTCCATAGAGCCTGCCAGACTGGCAGAGCTTCTCTAGCACTTCCTGTTTTGAGTCTAGATTTCCAGCATCAGCAGCGCATTGCTTTTATCGGGTGTCATGGCAACTGTATTGTTGTCTTCATACATAAAGTTTGGAGATTTGTAATGTAACTTTCAGACAATGGGCATTTGAATACATTGAGCATTTTGCAAAAAACAAATCTGTAAATCATTGATGAAGAACCCTGTTTGGGAGTTATTTTGTGATAACGTGAGTGCCAGCAAATCATTATCCTAATTTAATCCCAACATTTCATTTGCTACTATTTTACACCGTGGCACAAAGTCTAAAAGCCCTTCTCCTTGCTTGTATCTCACTTGTTGCTTTGTGAGTCTCCATGAGACAGTGAGTCTGACATATCTCAGGAAGAGTTACATCACTTGTATATCTTAGAGATGAAAGGACTCGATATCTTGTGAATGAGACCCAAATCAACTGCTTCCATCTCCAGTAGCTAATCTTAAATATTTCCATGTGTGGGTTTCTATTTCTTGTGTTTAAGAGCAAAGTGATTTTGATTCCCAGCTAATTTGGAATTAGCTATTTGCAGTAATGAATCTACAGCTTTGTTCACTTGACAATCTTGTTAATCTCTTCATGTCCCTCTGTCTTTCTCTGTCCCTCACAATCTCTAAGAGTTCCACATCTGATAGTAAGATAGCTGCATGGCACAGTTACTGACAAGTGAGAATTAATTTTAAAGTAGTGGTTAATTTATCAGACCCATACTCTGCATGGCTTTCGACAACATGTAAACTAGATGGTTATCAAGAGCTCTGTTTATACATTTAAGATGCACTGAACCGCTTGTGCTTTATATTATTTCAAAGAGGAGGCTAACAGACTGATGATCTGTAATCACAATATGGTGCAGCAGTTAGCAGGTAGAGGTGATTTAGGAGTGTTGCACACTATGAACCTGAACCAAAATCTACCACTCAAGTCCGATCACACAAAGATCTGTACAGCACAAATACCGACAAAGTTCAGTGGTGTCTTAGTTTGAAACTGAAGTGAAGGCAAAAATTACCTGCTGAATGTTTCTGGCATTTTCTGTTTTTATTCGGGGTGGAAGAGTGAGCCATCAATATGCCTTATTTTGAAGGTAGACATAAGTCACAAAAATGAAAATAAAAAAACAAACTGTGGACGCTGGAAATCTGAAACAATAACAGAAAGTTCTGGAGAGACTCAGCAGGTCTGGCAGCATCAGTGAACAGAGTTAACATTTCGAGTCAGGTTTCCCACTCTGATTTTGTTTCAGATGTAGGCCGTAGCTTGGATCTGCAGTTCCTGAGATCCTCCCCTCACTTGTGGTTTCAGTATTACTTACAAAAAGGAATACATCCCAAAAAAAGGAAAGGGATATTTTGCTTCCTCATTTTTGGACAAGTTCAGTTCAAAAGTCTGATAAGGAGTGCACAAAGGTTTTGTTGTATTCACTTGTGGCTCATAGGCAATGTTGGCTAGGCCAGCACTTATTGCCTGTCCCTAGTGGCCCTTAAGAAGTTGGTGGCAAGCTGCCTTGTTGACCCGCTGCAGTCTATGTGCTGTAGGATGACCCACAATGCTGTGAGGGGAGAATTCCAGAATTTGTGACCCGAGGCCAAAGAAGGAATGGCAAAATATTCGTAAGACAGGATGGCAAGTGACTTGGGTGTGAACTTGGAGATGGTGCTGTTCCCATGTATGTGTTACACTTGTTCTTCTGGATGGAAATATTGAAGGGGTTGGAGGGTGCTGTAAAATTGTGTTTGGTGAATTTCTGCAGTGCATCTTGTAAATAGTACTAATGTTGCTATGGAGCATTGGTGGCAGAGGGAGTGGATGCTTGTGGATGTGGTGCCAATCAAGTGGGCTGCTTTTTCATTGATGGTGTCAAGTTTCTTGAGTGTTATTGGAGCTGCATCTGTCCAGGCAAGTGGGAAGTATACCGTCACACTCCTGACCAGTGCCTTATAGATGGTAGACAGGCTTTGGTGAGGGGGGTGGGGGTTGGTCAAGAGGTGAGTTACTCATTGCAGCATTCTTAGCCTGTGACCTGTTCTTGTCATTGTGTTTATGTGGCTACAAGAGTTTGAGTTTTTGGTGAGTAGTAACACCTGTGATGTTGATAGTGGGGGATTCAATGATGGTAACACCATTGAATGTCAAGGGGTGGGGGTTGGATTGTCTCTTATTGGAGATGGTCATATGTTACTTGCCACTTGTCAGCCCAAGCCTGGATATTGTCCAGGTCATATTGCATTTGAACATTTTCTTTTTAAATTCACTCATGGCACATGCTCATTGCTGGCTGGCCAGCATTTCATTGCCTGTCCCTAGTTTAGATTAGATTCCCTACAGTATGTAAACAGGTTCTTCGGCCCAAAATGTCCACACTGACGCTCTAAAGAGTAACCCACCCGGACCTATTCCCCTAGCCTATATTTACCCCTGACTAATGCACCTATCACTAGAGGCAATTTAGCATGGCCAATTCACCTGACCTACACATCTTTGGATTGTGGGAGGAAACTGGAGCACCCGGAGGAAACCCACACAAACATGGGGAGAATGTGCAAACATAACACAGACAGTCGCCCGAGGCGGGAATCAAACCCGGGTCCCTGGCGCTGTGAGGCAGTAGTGCTAACCACTGATCCACCATGCCACCCCAAGTTGCTCCTTGAGAAGGTGGTGGTGAGCTGCCTTTTTGAACTGCTGCAGTCCTCCTGCTGTGGGCTGACTCATAATGTTCTTGGGGAGGGAATTCCAGGATTTTGACCGAGTGACACTGAAGTTACAGTGATGTATTTCCAAGTAAGGATGGTGAGAGGCTTGGAAAGGAAATTGCAAGTGCTGGTGTTCCCCTCTATCTGCTGCTCTTGTCTTTCGGGGTGGAAGCGGTCATGGGTTTGGAAGATGCTATTTAAGATCTTTAGTGAACTTCTGCAGTGCATCATGTAGATTGTAGACACCGATGCTACTGAGCACCTGAGGTGGAGGGAACGGATGCTTTTACATATGGTGCCATCAAGCGGGCTGCTTTGTCCTGCATGGTGTTAAAATGTTTAAGTGTTGTTGGAGCTTCACCCATCCAGGCAAGTGGCGAGTATTCCATCATATTCCAGACATCTATCTACTGGATGGTGGACAGGCTTTTAGAGAGGTCAGGATGCTGCAGTAGCCACTGTAATTGTATAGCAAGTCCAGTTGAATTTCTGTTCTATTGTAACCTCCAAAATGTGGATAGTGGGGCATTCGGTGATGGTAACACCACTGAATGTCAAGGTGTGGTGGTTAGATAGTTTTTTTATTGTTGATGATCATAGCCTGGCATTTGTGTGGCACAATGTTACTTGCCACTTTTCAGTCCAAGCCTGGATATGGTCCAGATCTTGTTGCATTCGAACATGGATTGCTCCAGTATCTGAGGAGTTGCGAATGGTGTTGAACATTGTGTAATCATCGGCGAACATCCCTACTTCTGACCTTATGATGGAGAGAAAGTGGAGAAAGGCACAGTAAAAAGCAGCAGAGGAGGTACAACTCTAAATAAACTCGTCAGTGCTAAAGCCGGGCAGGATGTTTGGTTGAGGATTAGGAAGTCAGAAGGGTATGTCATCTCTAAACACATAAACCATGATCTTAAATTGCCAGAATGCCTGAAGATATGTTCAGGAGGAACAGGAAGACATTGATTTACTTGAGCCAAGAAGTGAGACTCAGTATGATTCTGACAGTATTTGGGACAGCCATAAGTCTACACAATTAGACAAGGTACAGAGGGCTACAATTATTTCAGATATAGTACAACAGCAACACCCTAACATTGCCTTCAAGTGAACAAGATTGAGATGTCCACTCAGAGGCCCAGATCATCTCAACATGTGAGATTTGGAATTTTGGCGGGGGCGCTGTTGGAAGATGGTGATAACCGTGATGATGGAAGCAGAGCTAGTCTCGATTGAAAATCATGGGGTCAAGCGGACCAGGTTATTTGAAGTACATGTTCCAATATGTAAATGTTTAGGTTATGTTCTCAGAACAACGAACAAATACAGAATACAAGCACAAAGTGAATATTTAATACTCAAACAGACTGAAAAATAAGCAAAAGGAAAATCTCTTCATGTTTCTTGACTCATATACGGATTGTTTATCTGGAAGTGGGTGGCTGTGGATCATCAATTGGAACATCTACAACTCGACCTTTGAAAGTGGAGGATAATCTAATTTCTCTTCCGTTCTTTGATGGTGAAGGGGTAAGTATCCTTGAGGATAGTTTTAAAAATCAAACCCGGTCTGCTTTGAAACAGGCAAGGCCTTAATGAGTTGAATAAACCGGAGTTTGCCAGGAGGGTTGAATTTTGCCCTGTTAATTCCTCCGTACTGCTGGAGGTTGGGTAAGACCATAGCGAGTGAGGTGCAGGCTACTGGAATCTTGGGTGGTAAAGTAAAAACCATGCTTTGGTGAAGCCACAGTAAGAGCACATTGCTACCATTACTAGCTATAATGATCCTCATACTGACATTAATGATACAAAGACCTCATAAGTAAATCAAAATAAAAAATTGGAATAATGTAGACCAAGTAGAAAGAGTCTTTGGGAGAGATGTGGGATAATCAGATTCATAGAACGTAGAATATAGAACATTACAGCGCAATACTGAGGGCCCTTCGGCCCTCAATATTGCGCTGACCTGTGAAAGCAATCTGAAACCCATCTAACTTACACTATTCAATTTTCGTTCATATGTCTTTCCAATGACCATTTAAATGCCCTTGAAGTTGCCGAGTCTACTACTGTTGCAGGCAGGGTGGTCCACACCCCTACTACTTTCTGAGTAAAGAAACTACCTCTGACAGCTGTCCTATATCTATCACCCCTCAATTTAAAGCAATGCCAACTCATGCTAGCCATCACCATCAGAGGAAAAAGGCTCTCACTGTCCACCCTATCTAACCCTCTGATTATCTTACATGTTTCAATTAAGTCACCTCTCAAGCTTCTTCTCTTCAACGAAAACAGCCTCAAGTCCCTCAGCATTTCCTCATAAGATATTCCCTCCATACCAGGCAACATCCAAGTAAATCTCCTCTGAACCCTTTCCAAAGCTTCCACATCTTTCCTATAATGCGGTGACCAGAACTGTATGCAATACTCCAACTGCAGCCGCACCAGAGATTTGAAAAGCTGCAGCATGACTTCATGGCTCCGAAACCCAATCCCTCCACTAATAAAAACCAACACACCGTATGCCTTCTTAACAACTCTATCAACCTGGGTCACAACTTTCAGGGATCGATGTACATGGACACCGAGATCTCTCTGCTCATCTACACTACCACGAATCTTACCATTAGCCCAGTACTCTGTATTCCTATTTCTCTTCCAAAGTGAATCGCCTCACACTTTCCACATTAAACTCCATTTGCCACCTCTCAGCCCAGCTTTGCAGCTTATCTATGTCCCTCTGTAACCTACAACATCCTTCTGCACTATCCACAACTCCACTGACCTTAGTGTCATCCACAAATTTACTAACCCATCCTTCTATTCCCTCATCCAGGTCATTTATAAAGAGTTATGTAAATCATAATGATGTAACTGATCCCACTACTGTGATATCAGTAATAAATGTGGAGGAGCTGGTGTTGGACTGGCATGGGCAAAGTTAGGCTGAGAAGTGGCAGATGGAGTTTAATTCAGATAAATGCGAGGTGCTGCATTTTGGGAAAGCAAATCTTAGCAGGACTTATACACTTAATGGTAAGGTTCTAGGGAGTGATGCTGAACAAAGAGACCTTGGAGTACAGGTTCATAGCTCCTCGAAAGTAGAGTCACAGGTAGATAGGATAGTGAAGAAGGCGTTTGGTATGCCTTCCTTTATTGGTCGGAATATTGAGTACAGGTGTTGGGAGGTCATGTTGCAGCTGTACAGGACATTGGTTAGGCCACTATTAGAATATTGTGTACAATTCTGGTCTCCTTCCCATCGGAAAGATGTTGTGAAACTTGAAAGGGTTCAGAAAAGATTTACAAGGATGTTGCCAGGGTTGGAGGATTTGAGCAATAAGGATAGATTGAATAGGCTAGGGCTGTTTTCCCTGGAACATCAGAAGCTGAAGAGTGACCTTATAGACGTCTATGAAATTGTGAGGGGCATGGATAGAATAAATAAACAAAGTCTCTTCCCTGGGGTGGGGGAGTCCAGAACTAGAGGGCAGAGGTTTAGGGTGAGAGGGGAAAGATATAAAAGAGACCTAAGGGGCAATGTTTTCATGCAGAGGGTGGTATGTGTATCGAATGAGCTGCTAGAGGAAGTGGTGGAGGCTGGTACAATTGCAACATTTAAGAGGCATTTGGATGGGTACATGAATAGGAAGGGTTTGGGGGGATATGGAGCAGATGCTGGCAGGTGAGATGAGATTGTGTTGGGATATCTGGTCGGCACGGACGAGTTGGACCGAAGGGTCTGTTTCCGTGCTGTACAACTCTATGACTCTATGACCAAGTGATAGTCCAGCAGGTTTATTTGGAAGCACTAGCGTTTTGAGCGCTGCAACCACTTGATGAAGGAGCAGCGCTCTGAAAGCTAATGCTTCCAAATAAAGGTGTTGGACTATAACCTGGTGTTGTGTGATTTTTAAATCAGTAACAGAGATAGTAACAGTGTAGAATGAGCATGTGAACAGCAAGGTCTGAGACAAGATATTAGAGAGCTGTATTTGATAAGCTGCTGGGAACAGATGTAAAGAAAGAATGTTGCAGTACATGGGCTGAAGAGTGTTACTTCGTGATAAGGAGCATGTAGCGTCAGGGGCAGTATATGTGCAGCTACCTACTGCCCCGGATACTCAAGACTGATAGCTTCGTGTGTAGGCAGCAGTACTGGCTTAAAACACAAGATAAAGTTCACAGAGGGTAGACAGGAAGGTAGAGTTGATGCTACAAGAAGACCAGCCATGATCCTGTCAAATGGCAGAACAGGCTCAAGCGACACTATGACCTTCTCCTGCTCCTATTTTGTATGTTCATATCGCGACTGAGGAAGGAAATTCTGGTTGATTTTTCTTGCCTTTTGTTCCAGAATGGGTGCCCAATGGCAGCTCTTCTAGGGAAACCAAACTGAGGTCACCTAAACCCTAAAGTCCAAAGTCTGAAATTGATGTTGATGTCTCAATAACATATTTGACAGTTCCCTTACCTACAGCGACAGTATGGGAAGCCTATGAAATAAAAAACAAGTTGATTTTCCACATCTGATTTTGAAAGCACCTTTTGATTGACTGTAAGACAGGGAAAGCCTGAAATGCCAAGTTACAGTTTGTAACAGTTGAAGACATTATTAACTGAAACCATCATTGTGAAAGGTCATTGATAGAAACATTCACTCCATTTCCCTTTCCACAGACACTAGCTGACCTGCTGTGCATTTTTGGCATTTATATTTTGATTTCAGGTCTCAAAGCTCCAGAGTATTTCTCTCTTGTCCAGGTTATTCCTGTTCAGGAATAATTGGAGCAGGAATTATCCTCTCCTCACTCAACATCGCAGTGTTTGTTTCCCAGTTGAGAAAGGAAATATAAGACAAAACTGTTTCCAATGCAAGGAAAGTCAGTAACTCAAGGATACAGATATATGGTAACTATCTGAACAAGAAGCAATGGTAGGAATTTGCACAATGTAGGTAATTGTGATCTGGATTTAATTCATAGAATCCCTACAGTGTGGAGACAGGCCCGTCAGCCCAACAAGTCCACACTAACTCTCCAAAGAGTATCACACCCAAACCCATTACTCTACCCTATTACTCCACACTTACCCCTGACCTACACATCCTTGAACGTTATGAGCAATTTAGCATGGCCAATTCACCTAACCTGCACATCTTTGGATTGTTGGAGGAAATCCACGCAGACATAGGGAGAATGTGCAAACTCCACACAGTCACCTGAGGCTGGAATCAAACGTGGGTCTCTGGTGCTGTGAGGTAGCAGTGCTAACTACTGAACCTAAAACAATGAAGAAAACAGATTCAAAAGTGGCATTCAACTGAGAATTTGATAAGTACTTGAATGAACAATCATTTGCAAAGCAATGGATAATGAAAAGGGGGAATGAGTAGCTCTAATAAACACCCAACTTTGGGCTGAAGGACCAAATGGCCTCCTGTGTGTTGTATCATTCTGATTCTATGATTACTGGATAGCAGTCAGGAGCAGGAATCCACTACAGCATCAAACTGTTGCTCCAACTGAGATCCATTACCCCAACTCTAACTGAGAGGGCCAGCTGATGGGGTCTCCACATTGAATGAAGACATTGACCATAAAGTCTTTAGAAAAGCTAGGCCTAGCTTCAATTTTCCAAACTGCTTCTTGCAGCATCATTGTACTCAAGAGGGAATTGAGTTTGATACCTCATCAACAAATAATGTCATCAACAATACAGCCAGCATTCTGGCTCAGTTCTGAGGAAGGGTCACTGGACCTGAAACATTAACTCTGCTTTTTCTCCACAGATGCTGCAAGACCCTCTGAGCTTTTCCAGCAATTCCTGCTTGAGACCAAATGTTTCAGAGAAGTAATCCAGAATTCAGTTCCTTTGCAGAGTTTACTGGATTGTATTGGATGGTGCTGGATGTTTTAAGAATTATCCAACTTGTATGTCTTTTTATTTTGAGGCTCACACCAACCTGGGTTCCACTGAGTCTGTTGCAGCATTGAATGATACAGTAGCATAGAAAGAGGCCATTCAGCTCATTGAATCTGTGCTGACTACCTCGAAAGTGACATCAAATTCATTTCGCTCCATAAATTCTGCCCTGTCTCCCTGCATCGTTTTGCCATTAAGTATTTATTCCTTTTGAAATCTGCAGTTAAATTTGTCTTCATCACATGGTGCATTGGAAATCCTAAACAATCATTGTGTAAAATGCATTTTCCTTTCTCGGTCTTTTCCCAATAACCTTTTATCTGTGACCTTTCTGTACTCCTTGATAGTGACCAGTGTGTGACGGATCTGGGGATTTAATGTCAACCCAATGTCCCAAAATGCATGAATGCACCAATAGTTAGACTGTCTAGCAAGAGGGCCAACTCTCTTTTAAGAGGAAGTTCTTCTGCTGTAAAGTTTGTCCCTGGTTCCAATGAATCAAAGAATGTATTACATTTATTTTCTGAGGTCCAGTATTTATTAAGACATTGAGGGGAACTTATGGAAATGTAAAACATGTAACAACAAAACCACACAACACACACAAAGGCAAGGAACACCTTGCGATAATAATAGAGGCAGGTGACTTATTTTACAAGCAGATGGTCGGAAAGTATTCTGGAATTTCCACGTAATGATGCAAAACTTCAATCTTAAACTCTCAGCTTACATAAAACAAGCCATGGGATACTATGCAGATGTTGATTGAAGTACAGCATGACATGGAAATAAATTCAATCTATAATAAGACATATAAGTTAAACAACAAACATAGAGTTTCTATAAATGATGGTCATGGTGCAAAGGGGGAATCCAAGACTAAAGTTAATCCCATTGTGTTCTTAAAAATTCTGGAGCTAATGATAGTTGATCTCTTTAAAGTTAGTTGACTAGTAAGTTTTCTGAATGGTTTGGACCTGTGTTCTGTTACAGACAAGCTCAATATCCCCACTCCAATTTTCTGATTATATTCTAGGATTTTCATGTGATGACTGGCCTTTGGCTAGATTTTACCTGGAGTCAGTGGTACTGCCAACTGGCTGGAAAGTGGGAATGAAAGGCAGCGTCATTATCTGTGCTGCAGACTTCCTGGAAGCTGTGTGCAATGGCCCAGAAATCATAGAATTCCTACAGTGTGGAAACAGGCCTTTTGGCTCAACAAGTCCACACCGACTACACCGAAGAGTAATCCACCCAGACCCATTCCCCTACCCTATTACTCTACATTTACCCCTGACTAGTGCACCTAACCTACACATCCTTGAACACAATGGGCAATTTAGCATGGCCAACTCACCCAACGTGCACATCTTTGGACTGTGGAAGGAAACCGGAGCACCCGGAGGAAACCCACGCAGACACAGGGAGAATGTGCAAACTCCACACAGACTGAGGCTGGAATCAAACCTAGTCCCTGGCGCTGTGAGGCAGCAGTGCTAACCACTGAGCCACTGTGCCACCCTAAATATTTAGACAATTTCTGAAGGTCATGACATTAACCATGTGGTAGAACATCTGAGCTCCAGTGCTGCCACTCTCTGGAATGACTAGTGAGCACTGCAGTTCCCCTGGAAGCAATGGTGACTGCCGGGACTGCAGGCATTCCCCAGCCAGGCTGGAGTGGGTCAGCCTTTTAAGGGTGGCTTTCTTTTTAACTCTCAGACCCTTTTGTTGGACGCAACATTCCTAAAAAGGATGGATAGCTCCTCCAAACTCCCACCACTCAAGGTTTCCAAAGTGGTTTAGCTGGTAGCTGTGGCATGCAATGTGAGTTGTCTGCTCCAGGAATAAATGGTGCGTTACCCTCACTCCTGTGATCCCGCTTAAATAAAACAAAGAACTGGCAAGGCCAGAGGTCAGAAACGAAAAGAACGTTGCTGGAAAATCTCAGCAGGTCTGGCAGCATCTGTGGGGAGAAAACAGAGTTAATGTTTTGAGTCTGGTGTCTCAAAAGCAGCCAGGAAGAAGTGGGATTTTATGCAGAAGACAAATTTGGGGAAGGGAGGTTTTGGGAGGTGGGGGTGACGGACGGGGGAAGAGGTGAGCAGATAAGTGAAGGTGTTGCTCAGAGAGAGAGTGATATGAAAAGAGGTAAGTAAACAAGGAGATTATGGATAGGAAGCCAGGACAGAATGAAAACTGATTAAGTGCTAATAAGAGTTAAGTGTAGGAGAGAATGGGGAGCTGTACTAAATGTCATACTGTGAGAATGGCCGTAGGAGTAGGTGTGAATTGGGACCTGTGCTCAAAGTAGCCCATGTCATAACTGGGTGTGGGGTGGGTCAAAAATGTGAAAGGATGGAGTCAGGCTCGAAAGTTGTCGAATTCAATGTTGAATCCTAGAGGCTGCAGGGTCCCCACACGGAAAACGAGATGTTGTTCTTTGAGCTTGTGCTGAAGCTCGCTGGAGCACTGCAGCATGCCCGAGAGAGAAAAATGCTGGTGTGGGAACACTGTGGGGTGTTGAAGGGGCAGGTAACTGGAGGTTTAGGGTCATTTTTGCGGACAGAATATCGGTGTTCTACAAAGCAGTTACCCAGTCTGCAACTTATCTCCTCAGTGAAGAGTCCACATTATGAGCAGCGAATACAGCAGACTAGATTGAATGAAGTACAAGTAAATCACCACTTCACCTGGAAGGCGTGTCTGGGACCCTGGATGGTGAGGTGGGAGAAGGTAAACAGGCAGTGGTTACACCTTCTGTGATTGCATAAGATGGTGCCTTGAGGGTGTGAGGAGATGTGGACCAGTGTGTCCCAGAGAGAACAGTCCCTGCAGAATGCTGACAAGGGAAGGGTGGGAATATTGTAGAATCATAGAATCCCTATTGTGTGGAAACAGACTATTCAGCCCAACAAATCCACACCAGCTCTCTGAAGAACATCCCACTGAGACTCACCCTCCCTCACCCTATCCTTGTAACCCTGCATTTCCCCACGGCCAACCCTAACCTGCACATCTTTTGGACTGTGGCAGCACTCGGAGGAAACCCACGCAGACACGGGGGGAATGTACAAACTCCACACAGACAGTCACCTGAGGCTAGAATTGAACCCAGGGCCCTGGCACTGTGAGACAGCAGTGTTAACCACTGAGCTGCCATATGAGTCCGGTCATCGCATCCTGATAGAGATGCAGGAAGTGGCAGCTCACAATCCTTTGGTATGGAAGCTGGTGGGATGTTACATAAAGACCAGGGGATCCTATCATTGCTTCAGGAAGGAGTGAGGGCAGAAATCCAATCTTGGCCAGTTTTATTCTCCAACCTCAAATGTTAGCTCATATATGGAGGGGAATAGTGTACTGGGAAATCCCACCTTAGCTTTTAGTATTGCTGAAATAAGACTCATTTTGTCCAAACTTTTTTTGTTGTTTTGCACTCATCAGGATGTTTTGCAAGAATACCAACCAACATTTGCATTGCATGAGGGGATAATACTGATTGGTGCATTCTCCATGGCAACAGAAGGTGGGGAAAGCTGATTCCTTGAATATTTTAGAAAGAAAGTATATGAATATACTGAGTTTACAGGTTTACAGACAACAAAAAAAGATGAAGCATGATTGCTCCTTCAAGACGCCAAAACAGGCACAAATGGCTAAATGTTATTTTTCTGTGATGTCAGACTCTGTGAATTCTGATTGGATTTTATTGGGGAACTATATTTATGCTCATGAGCTGTGTTGAGCTGCTGCCCTTTAATCATTCCCATGTACCCATTATTTTACAAGAGCTAGTTCTCTTGTGATATTATTCAGAGCAAATTGGCTGAAACATCAAAGAGTGAGTAAAATCACTGTGTTACGTGATGCACAATATTTTGTACTGGCACTGTATGAAATTTGTCTAGTTATTTTAAGTCAACGACGTCCAATTGTTGTAAACAGTCAGCAACGGAGACATGATGGTAACATTACTGGACTAGCAATCCGGAATTCCAGATTAATGCTCTGAATATATCGGACAACTAATCAAGCTGAAATATAAAGTTGATCTCATTAATAGCAACCATGAAACTTCCTTCAATTTTTGAAAAAAGTCCATCTGGTTCACAATTCTGCATTGGGGGAAAAATAACCATACCAGTGACCTCTGGTTCATGGAAAGGCAAGGGCAGCAGATGGTTGGCAGCATCACCAACCATGTGTGCCACTGGCAAGGTTTTTGTCTATTGCCAATCCATAATTTGTTTTGAGAAAGTGGTAGTGAGCTGCCTTCTTGGACTGCTGCAGTCTGTGAGTCTAGGTAAGCCTACAGTGCTACTACAAAAGGCGGCCCAGAGATTTGACCCAGGCAATACCATTCCAAATTGGGATAGTTGGCAAGTAAGTTTGAGGAGGTGGTGTTCCAATATTGCGGCTCCCTTATCCTTCTGGCTGATAATGATCATGGGTTTGAAAGGTGCTGTTGTACGATAAGTGACACTCTACTCTTACAAATGATGCTCCCTACTTCCACAGAAATCAGTGGTGGATTGAGTGAATGTTCCAGTTGGTAAATGGGCTGCCAGTCAAGCAGGCGTCTTTGTTCATGGCTGGTGTTAAGCTTCTTGAGAGTTCTTCAGTCCACACTCATCCATGTTAGCAGCAAATAATCCATCACTGATGGTCAGTTTGTCATAAGAAGAGAGGCTGGTCAAGTAGTGACGTATTCACTGGAGTTTAGAAAAATTAGAGGGGTCACTTGGAAACATATAAAATTCTGGCACATTTAGACAGACTGGATGCAGGAATGATGATCCCTTGCCTGGAGGACTCTGGAAGAAGAGGACATGGTCTCAGGTTATAAGGTTGACCATTTCAGACTGACATGATGAGAAATCTCTTCATTCAGTGATTGGTCT
Source organism: Chiloscyllium plagiosum (assembly GCF_004010195.1). Taxonomy (NCBI): domain Eukaryota; kingdom Metazoa; phylum Chordata; class Chondrichthyes; order Orectolobiformes; family Hemiscylliidae; genus Chiloscyllium; species Chiloscyllium plagiosum. The sequence goes on along the minus strand of NC_057722.1, from coordinate 72,725,174 downwards.
ACCTGTGGCATTCTCTACCACAAGGGATCCAGGTGAGTGCAGGTGTAAGGTGTTGAGAGAGAGGATCAACCATAATCATATTGAATTATGAGCAGGTCTGATGGTCCAAATAGTCTCTTCCTGCTCCAATTCTCTGTATTTCCAGGTTTCTTTCAGGCTCCTGACTTGTGCCATGAGGGCGCTGGACAGTCAGTAGGTGAGTTACTCACCACCGTATTTTCCAGTCTCTGACCTGCTCTTGTAGCCACAGTGTTTATATGGTTAGTCCAGTTTAGTGTTTGATCAATGATAATCCATAGGATATTGATAGTGTGGGGATGCAATGGCAATTCCATTAATGTCAAGGGGAGATGCTTAGAGTCTCTGTTATTGGAGATTCCTTTAGCTGACATTTATGAGACTTTAGCCATTCTTGCCACTTTTACCAGCCCAAGCCAGAATGCTACTCAGGTTTTGCTGCAAGCAGGCAGCTTTCGTATGTGAGGACTGCAAATTACTGCGGATGCTGGAATCTGAAACCAAAAGAGAAAATGCTGGAAAATCTCAGCAGGCCTGGCAGCATCTGTAAGGAGAGAAAAGATCTGACATTTCGAGTCCACTGACCCCTTTGTCAAAGCTAAAAAAAGGGGAGAAAAAGGGAGGTGTTTATACGAGGCTGAGAGAAGGTAAGTCATGGCTCCAGAAGCAAAGGTAGCGATAAAGAGGTGATAATGACAGCGCGTAGATAGAGATTACAGGGAGATTAGGAGCTGTGAATGACCAAGGCTGAAGCCAGTGCTGTGTGACAAAATATGTGGGGGATGGGGGGGGAGGGGTGAAGCAGAGGCAAAATGGAAAACAGGGGAGAAGGGTAGCAAAGGGGGAAGAGGAGAGGAAAAAGGTGATGAGAGAGTGGGGAGCGAGAGAAAGAGAGACAATCAAGAAAAAGGAGGTACAGAACAGTGAAAAAAATTTTTAAAAAAGTAAATACAATAAATGGAATTAAATTACAGAGCAGAATGAAAACAGAGGGGTCGAGATGGGATAATCATCTGAAGTTCTCGACAGATAATCATCTTGATTTCTCGACAGGAGTGAGAGAGAAAGGAAAGACCTGCTGTGATTTTCCAGCATTTTCTTTATATGTGAGGAGTTGTGAATGGTTCTGAACACTGTGTAATCCCCAATTCTGACCTTGTGATGGGGGAAAAGGTCAGCTGATGAAGCAACTGAAGATGATTGGGCCCATGACACGACCCTGAGGAACACCTGCAGAGATATCCTGGAGCTGAGGAAACTGACCTTCAACAACCAGAACCATCTTCCTCTATGTAAGGTACGAATTACCAGTGGGAGAACTCCTCATTGCTTGCCTCATTTGCTCAAAAAGTGCATTGATGTCAAGGGCTGTCACTCTCCTCTCAAGTTCAGAACTTCAGTCCATATTTGGATTAAAGCAATAATAAGTTTAGGCGTCAAGTGGCCCTGCCGGAACCAAACATAGTACTGTGGGCAGGTTATTCCTCTGTAAGGACTGTTTGATAGTGCTGTTAACAGTATCTTCTCTCTGTTTGCTGATAATTGTGTGTAAATTGATATGGCGATAATTGGTCTGGTTTGATTTGTCCTGGTTTCTTTGAACAGGATGTACCCAGGCAATTTTTTACATTGTCAGATAGGTGCTGGTATTGTGCTGTACTGAAACCATTATCCACCTTGCCACCAATTCTCATCATTTCTTTATTTACTGTTTTGATCAATCGCTTCATCATTCGATCATTGCATCTTGTAACACAGATGCAAGTCACTCAGCCTATCATGCCTGAGCTGGCTTTTTGAAAGCGATGTCCCATTTTGTCCCACAATCTGCTTTTGTAACCTGATGCTCCAAATGGTTGTTTTCCAAGTATATGTCCAATTTGACATTGAAAGTTCCCAATGGAATCTGACTCCACCACCATCTCAGACAGGACATTCAAGATCTTTACAACACTCTATTTGACAGAAAATGTTCTCATTGCCCCACCTAGTTCTTTTGCCAGTTATTTTCTGGCTGTGATATTGGGGACATACTTTCTACCATAATGGCGAGTAGTGAAAATAATGTTGTGGTGAAAATGCCAGAAGAATTCAAGACACAAACCTGGCTCCCCTCTTTTTCAATGGCGTGTATTATACTTAATGCATCCTTAATGTGTTTTAATTAATGATTTAATTATTTTATTCCATTATTTATTTTCTCTTCCTGCATATTTTGTTAACCCAAAGAGTAATTCCTGTCTTACTATAAACTTACAGAATAGACCTTAAACACTTAACAGCTGCTTACCAAACAACTAACTCCTTCCATTCTAGTAGAGCAAGAGCCAATTCTCAGAAGGTAACAAGTTTAGGAAAAGCAAAGGAGCACGCTCATGTTTTTTTTAATCAACCTCCCAGTACATTGTTCAAAATCAAACTCAGTGTGAATTCTGAGTGGTTAGCACTGCTGCATCACAGTGCCAGGGATCAGGGTTCGATCCCAGCCTCCGGCAACTGTCTATGTGGAGTTTGCACATTCTCCCCTTGTCTGTGTGGGTTTCCTCCAGATGCTCCGGTCTCCCCCACAATCCAAAGATATACAGGTTAGGCGAATTGGCCATGCTAAATTGCCCATAATGTTCAGGGATGTGTAAGTATGGTACATTAGTCAGGGGTAAATGTAGAGTAATAGGGTAGCAGGAATGGACTTGTTGGGCTGAATGGCCTGTTTCCATACTATAGGTATTCTATGATTCTATGAAGTTGCACTGGAATGTTTGTATTTACATGCTCTGGGTGAGGCAAACTGCAACTACAAAATAAACTCGCTTCTTTAGCAACTGAGTTGAGCTGCCTTCCACTGGAATTTCTGAGCTTATCTTTGAACAATGGTGTCATATTTGCAATTTTCCTGTTCTCTTCAGTACTCTCTGCTTGCCTGATGAGTGCAGTTCTATTGTGTCGTGTCTCACAGCAGATATGCAATACAGTGTAGAAGTAGGCCATTCAACCCATTGCGTTCACATTGATCCTCTAAAGAACATCACATCCAGACCCATCCCCCTACCCTATCCCTGTAATGCTACATTTCCCATGCCTAACACACCTAGCCTACATATCCCTAAATTTAGCACAGCCAATTGATCTAACCTGCAGATCTCTGGACTGTGGGAGGAAACCGGAGCACCCGACGGAAATCCATGCAGACACGGGGAGAATGTGCAAACTCCATGCAGTCACCCTGGGGGGGAATTGAACCCGGTCCCTGGTGCTGTGAGGCAACAGTGCTAACCACTGAGCCACAATCAAAAGGAATTGTAGAGTCGTACAGTACAGAAGAGATCCTTCAGTCCATCAAAACTGTAATACCAAAGCTGCATTGCTGCCACTTCCCAGCATTAGGCCCATAGCCTTGAAAGTTATGACAATGTTATGACTCTTCTTATCATTTTCCAGACTTCATCTGGGTTCAAAACCTTCCTTCAATTCACAATCTCTTTATCTTCACAATCATTCAATATTTCCATCTTGCCATGTTCAAGGAAGGTGGTAAAGGTAGCATTGTTGATCTAACAGATTTACCTACCTCAGAGATAGATCGTTTATAGATCGTTATAGATCATTTAGTGATCTATCTATTAGCAAGTGCTAAAAGGCTCACTAATTTGATAGAATGGTTTCCTATTTGCTGAAGTTTGCAGGTGTAGCAGATGACTCTAAAGATTTATTCAAATCATTGTCTATAACACAGTGTCAAACACTTCTTCAGAATCAGTAAGTTGCCACAGTCACAGGTTCCAATCCTAGCCTTTCTGACTACAATGATCCAACCCAGATGACAACAACTTTTACTGATATTTATCACACAGAGCGCACCATAAACTCTCCCTGATCCAATCTTTTCATCAGTGGTTTGATTCTTTTTTACATGAATCATCTCCAAACAGGATAAAACCCAAAATCTAAGAAAAAAAACACCCCAAAATCTGTGGATGCTGGAAATCTGAACTAAAAATAGAAAAATGGACCCAGACTATTTCCAAGTGAACTATTATTTGTTGGTTAGCTCAGTTGGCTGGATGACTGGTTTGTGCTGTAGAGCGTGTGAACTGTCTGGGTTGAATTCCCACACTGGCTATTGTTGCTATGAAGGACTGTCCTTCTCAACATCTCCGCTTGCCTGAGGCGTGGTGACCCTCAGGTTTAATCCCCCACCAGTTGTCTCCTTAATGAGAGCAGCCCTGTGACTTGGTAGAACTGTGGTGACTTTACGTGTTATCTGTACAACTGATTATGTTGCCTGCTCAATAACTACATTTGTATTCAGCTGCCAGTAGAGTCATACAGCATGGAATCAGACCCTTCGGTCCTACCAGTTCATGCCGACGATAATTACTAAACCAGTAATTTTGTTTTTTCCCCATTACTCATTCACGGATGAGGGGTCACTGGTTAGGCAGCATTTATTGACCATCTCTAATAGCCCAGAGGGCAGTTAACAGTCAACCACATTGCTGTGGGCCTGGAGTCATATGTAGACCAGGTAAGGGTGACACACTTCCTTCAATGACATTAGTGAACCAGGTGAGTTTTTTTAACAATCGACAATGGGTTTATAGTAGTCATTAGATGCTTAATTCCAGATGGTTGTTGAATTCAAGTTTCACCATCTGCTATCTCAGGATTCAAACCTGAGAACCTGGAATATTACCTGGATTTCTGGATTAACCGTCTCGCGATAATACCACTAGGCCACTGACTCCCCGTAATGTGGTGATATTCTCTGCATGTGCTCTTTGGAAATTCCATCTCTCAGTACGCATTGGAAAGCTCTGTCAGTATTTTTTGTGTTAAGCTCTGGATGTTTTGTCAGTGCAGTGAGCCCACACCCAACCTGCACCCTTGATTAATTCATTCCTTGCCCTCCCCAAACTCCTTGCCCATCTGTATCTACATCTCTCATTGTCATATACTGTGCAATGTGTGGTCAGGTCACTGCTGACCATGCACAACATTGTTGGGGAGGTTAGATGTTATCTGTGGGCTATTGGGTCGCTGCCTTCTCTGAGTTAGAAGGCTATAGGATCAATTCTCGCACCAAAGATTTGTGTGCAAAGCATACCATAACTCTCTATGCAGTACTGAGGGATTGCTGCATTGTTGGAGATGCTGCGGTTAATGTATATTGAAACAAAGCCTCATCTGCTCCCTCAGGTGAATATTAAAGAAGAGCAAAAGGCCTTTATGGGTGTTCTGGCCAAGATCTATTCCACAGCCATTAAGAAAAAAACACACCATCGTTGGGAATGGTTGAAAGAAATTGTACAGTTGCATTCGAGGGGAAGTGAGGCAAGTATTTGTGAGAGCCTTGATTAGATGGCTGGAAGGATAGATTTCAGTGAAAAAATGTGGGAGGAAACTCGAGTGGAGCATGAACACTGGTATGGGGAGGATGGGTCGAATGGCCTGTTATTGGTCATATGTCATATGTACTCCGATGAGATAGAAAGGAAAGTTCTTCCTTCGTGCAAGGAATTCAGACACAACTGCCAGAAACCCATCCAATAGTTTTATGCCCAACCCTATCGTGGATGTTTGTATCATGTGCCCCCTTCTCCTGAATTCCTTCAATATATTCTCTAGTCTCCAAGAGTATGGATGAGACTCACATGCCCTTGACGCTACTAATGACTTGGGTTTGCAGCCCTACCTGAGCTGAGCCCCAGGCCCCAGTTATTGGGCCCTGATGTAACCCCCTCACTCAGTCACCAATTCATCAAAGGTTCAGGGCCAGGCAAGTCAACATGTACAAGCTGCTCTTTGACGAGAACAAGGGAGGAGAGAAAGATTGCCTCCGAGACAATGGAATTCATATTGCTCTTATCTCTCTGACTCCAGCTACTTGGAAGCTGACAACAGCAACCACCACAATACTTTTTCTCACACGTCTATTGGAAAATGGATTTACATGGTTTGAGTTTAGAAAGAAGACATTGAGAAATGGAGCAATCCTTGATGACGTGAGCTGACCATTAGTGTTCAGGCTGATGAATTTAGAATGGCTGTAAATTTAGATGCTTGCATCATTATTTCACTAGCTGCATCAATATATCAGTGGCGGTGAATAATATCTTCAGTCTGCTGGGGTTTTGATTTGTTGCAGGTGAGTGTAAGATAGAGTACAGAGCACTGTTTTAATAAATCATTTCAGGTTTGGCTTTAAAGCAGACTTGATGATGCACCATATTAGGTGTTACAGGGGCGACATGAGCTTGGCCTGACATTTTCTGAAGGCTGCACGTCTACACTTTCTTACCTGGTCTGGCCTACAAGTGACTCCAGGCCCACAGCAAGGTGGATAGCTCTGAAATGGCTGAGAGAGAAACTCAGTTCAAGAGCATTTAGAATGGGAAACAAAGCAGGCCTTGCCAGGGACTCTCACATCCTCGTTAATTCAAAAATTCTATAAGTGTCTATTTGAGATGGTTCAACATTTGTTGAGGGGCAAATAATGCAGATAATAGCTTCCCTGAAGATGAGGTTCTGATGCTTGGATTGGTCTGTGGGGGCAAATGCCAGAAAGCATCATCCTAGCATGTTGAACTCAGCACATTTGGAGCAGGTAAAGATTGGATGGAAGCTTGAGAAAAGCAGTGGTCTCTCTTTGGTCTCAACTTTTATTTTGAAGGCACTAATGGCCATTGCATTTGAACTATATCATACTCTGCTTTAGTTCAGTTGAAATAGGATAATACCTGCATATACCCTAATAACGTTTTGTAAATATAAAACCTTACCTCCCATGTTACCTCCCATGAGCGAGCCAAGATCTATCTAGATTGCTAAGTTGACCACACTGGTCAAAAGTTAGAGAGGATAATGTGTCACAAGGCATGATCTGACGCCTCATGTGATGGTGCCAAAAGCTCGAGTTATGGTCTCATCACTTTATGACTGAACTTGATCCCTATCAATGGGCAGAGCATGAGAAATCTCTGCCAACTAACATGCTGCTTTCTATTTGTACTGCTCTGAAAACCCCGGAGAAACCAAGTATTCAGATCATCACAACATCCAGTGGAATTGCCTTCACATGATTGAAAGACATTGTTGATTCAGAGCAATATATTTTCTTGATTTGGAGTTTTAATTTTATGCCATAATATATTACAAGTGCAGTGTCTCAAAGCTGACAGTGTCTTGGGATAGAGTCCGTCCTGGATTTTGGATCTTTTTCAGATTTTGGACTGGGCTGTGGAGGGCTTTGGCCTGGCCAGATTAGTTAGGGTCAAGGACAGCTCGGAGCATGAGAATTGACCAACCAATCCAGCACCAGTCTGTGTCAGTGCAACGTCTGGCTGGATCAGCCAGCTGAGTTATTTGTACGAGATCATTTAACTTAACAAATGGTATACTCTAAACCTGTTCAGCTTTTGGACAATTCTGAATTTTGCATAGCCAGATTTGAGACTTTGCCTGTTTATAATCCTTGACTGTGCTTGAGAAGGGGTATCAATCATGCAGGTTTGAGCAATAACATTTTTAACCCCTTTGAGGTCAGTACTGGAGGCAGATAGGATGCCAGCTGTGTCGGGATGTATCCCGATGACTGATGAACTTTATCAAACTACAGATCTCTTTGGCTGTCCGTCACGAGCAGAATACTGACTGTACTCCACATGAACATTCTTGCACAACTTAGAGCATAGGGCTATCTCTAACTGGCAATCGGCTAATTGTCAATTGTGGCGTGGTTAATGGAGAGTGTTTCTCTCTGTGATCTCTGTGACATTCCTCACGTTATTCGCTGTAACCCGCCTCAAAAGCTATGTACCACACGTCAATGACTCCCTACCCACCGTGCATTCCATCTCAACAGAGGCAGGATTACTCGTCACTCCTGGCACCTCCCACGATGCCTAGCACCAATGCCATAATTAAAGCCAAGCTGTACACCAGGTCAAATGTTGCCAGCAAGGAGTTGCCCTTAAATGTGGGAAGATAACAAAAAAGAAAAGGGCACATGTGCAGCACAAATAAATCTTTCATTGTAAATGCAGGTACACAGTCATATTTTGCTATTTAAGAACCAAGCTACACAGGTTACTTGTTGTTACTGGAGCACTCTGTCATGCAGAAGATCATATATCACTTGCTCAATCTTCCTCTTCAGAAGACCACTGCTTCTCTCAAGCTTCCATCCCACCTGCTCCAAATGTGCAGAGCTCAACATGTTGGGATGATGCTTTCTGATGTTAACCCCCCCGCAGACCAATCCAAGCATCAGAACCGCATCTTCAGGAAAGCTATTATCTGCATTATCGAACCCCTAGAGTGCGGAAAGAGGCCATTCGGCCAATCAAGTCTGCACTGATCTCCTTAAGGGCATCCCACACAAACCCAGACCCCATCTTATCCCGGAAGTAAAAACAATGACTGCAGATGCTGGAAACCAGATTCTGGATCAATGGTGTTGGAAGAGCACAGCAATTCAGGCAGCATCGAGGAGCTTCAGCAAAATCGACGTTTCAGGCAAAAGCCCTTCATCAGGATTTCTGATGAAGGGCTTTTACCCGAAACGTCGATTTTGCTGAAGCTCCTCGATGCTGCCTGAATTGCTGTGCTCTTCCAGCACCATTGATCCAGAATCTGGTTTCCAGCATCTGCAGTCATT
>NC_057722.1:72712897-72715742 GCF_004010195.1 Chiloscyllium plagiosum | reverse complement strand
TAATGGAGATGGAGAGTTCCAGGAAGGGGAGGGAGGTGTCAGAGATGGTCTAGGTAAATTTAAGGTCAGGGTGGAATGTGTTGGTGAAGTTGATGAATTGCTCAACCTCCTCGCGGGAGCACGAGGTGGCGCCAATGCAGTCATCAATGTAGCGGAGGAAGAAGTGGGGAGTGGTGCCGGTGTAATTACGGAAGATCAACTGTTCTATGTAGCCAACAAAGAGACAGGCATAGCTGAGGCCCATACGTGTGCCCATGGCTACCCCTTTGGTCTGGAGGAAGTGGGAGGATTCAAAGGAGAAATTGTTAAGGGTGAGGACCAGTTCGGCCAAACGAATTAGAGTGTCGGTGGAAGGGTACTGTTGGGGACGTCTGGAGAGGAAAAAACGGCTTGGAGCCTCCTGCATTTCCCATGCCCGTCCACCTAACCTGCTCATCTTCAGAAAGTGGGAGGAAACTGGAGCACCTGGAGGAAACCCACACAGACACAGGGCGAATATGTAAACTTCACACAGAAAATCATCTGAAGCTGGAATCAGACCAGGGTCCTTGGTGCTGTGAGGCAGCAGTGCCAACCAATGAGCCACCGTGCTGCCCATAATAAGAATTGACTTCATTGTAGGTGGTGTCTGTGCTGAAGACAGAGGGTGGAAGGGGAAAGGAACACATAATTGGATGAAGATGGAGCCCAGAAAGAGAGAACAGAAGTTGGGGAAACAAAGGGATGAATAGTGGTGAACCAGACAGAAACAAAAGAGGATAAAATAGTGGCTATCAGTGAATGAAAATGAGTTGGCTGTGATGAGAGCGGGTCATGTCATAACAGGGAGAAAGTGAGGACTGCAGATGCTGGAGATTAAAGTTGAGAGTGTGGTGCTGGAAAAGCACACAGGTCAGGCAGCATCCGAGGAGCAGGAGAATCGTATTTCGGGCATAAGTCCTTCATCAGGAATGAGACTTGTGGGTCTGGGCTGAGAGATAAATGGGAGGCACATGGTGTTGGGGGGAAGGTGGCTGGGAAAGCGATAGGTGAATGAAGGTGAGGGAGAAGGTGTTAGGTCGAGGGGGGAGTGATGGACAGGTCTGGAAGGCGGTTCCAAGTTGGAGGCTTGGGACTGGGATAATGTGAGGGGAGGGGAAATAAGGAAGCTGAAACAAAGATGTTGCTATTTGGACCACATCTGGAAGACAGTAATGGCTTTGGTCGCCTAATCAAAGGAGGAATATGTTGGTATTTGAGGTAATCTAGAGAAGGTTTGCAAGGTTGATTCTAGGTATGGGGGCCGGGGGGGTACATTTCATGAGGACAAGTTGAGTAGGTTGGGCCTGTAATCATTGGAGCGTAAAAGAATGAGAGGTGACCTTATCGAAACGTACACAATTCTTAGAGGACTTGACAGGATAGCTGCAGCAAAGTTGAATCTAGGACTAGAGGGCATAAACTTAGAATAAGGGATCACCCAGTTAAAACAGAGATAAGGAATTTTATTTTCTCTCTGGAGGTAAGGAATCTATGGAATCCTTTACCAAAGAGAGCCGTTGATGCCAGGCCATTAATACATTCAAAACTGAAATAGACAGAATTTTATTCAGTAAAATAACGAAGGATTATGAGGAATGGGGTCATGTGAAATTGAGGATTATCAGATTGGCCATGATCTCATTGAATGATGGTTAACCTTGATTGGCTAAATGGCCTACTTCTGCTCCTGCATCTTATGGACTTGTCATCTCATGATATCCAGTCCTTGAAACGATGCAGGAACATGAGATTTCTCAAGGATGTATGTCTTGTGGTAGCTTACCGGGTTTCTGGCACAGAATTGTAAGATATGATACTGATGCTAATAGGTCCACTTTTGATGAAATAGAATCATACAAACACAAAATCATAGAATTTTACAGTACAGGAGGTGACCATTCTGCACCAGCTCCTGCAAGAGCTAACCAGCTAGTCCCACACTCGGGCCCTATCTCTGTGACCCACTAAATTCATCCCTTCCAAATATATATCTAGCTCTCTTTTGTAAACTCCTTTAGAATCCAGCTCCACCACTCTTCCAGGCAATCCGAACAATTCTCTGTGTAAGCAACTTTCTCCTCATCTCATTCCTAGCTTTCTTGCTGATAATCTTGAAATTGTGACCCTCTAGTTACTGACATACTAACTGCTGCAAACAGAACATACTTCTTTACTGTGTCCAAATTGTTCATAACCTTGAACACTTCAATAAGGGCAGCTCTTAATCTGTTCCAAGGAGAATAAGCCCAATCACCCCAATCTTTCCTTGTATCTAAAATCCCTTCAGTTCTGGTATCATTTCAGAAAATCTCCTTTGCACTCTCTCCAGTGCTTTAACATGCTTTCTTAAATGAGGTGTCCAGATATGAACACAATACTCCAAATGTGGACTGACCATTGATTTGGAGAGATGTGGCATCACTTCCTTGCTTTTATACTCTATACCTCGATTTATAAACCCAAGGATCTTATAAGTCTTCTGAACAACTCTTTCAAATTGCCTAGCCACCTTCAGAGAGTTAAGCATTTGAACGCCGAAGTCCTCTGTTCCTGTATTCTCTTCAAATTTTGACCATTGAGCCTAGATTGTCTCTCCATGCATCTGTTAGTTGTCTGCCCATTTGGCTAGGTAAAAACAATGACTGCAGATGCTGGAAACCAGATTCTGGATTAGTGGTGCTGGAAGAGCACAGCAATTCAGGCAGCATCCGAGGACAGGCAAAATCCGAGGACAGGCAAAATCGACGTTTCGGGCAAAAGCCCTTCATCAGGAATAAAGGCAGAGAGCCTGAAGCGTGGAGAGATAAGCTAGAGGAGGGTGGGG
>NC_057722.1:72709532-72712447 GCF_004010195.1 Chiloscyllium plagiosum | reverse complement strand
GGGAACGGTCTTTGCGGGAGGCGGAGAGGGGTGGGGAGGGAAATATATCCCTGGTGGTGGGGTCTGTTTGGAGGTGGCGGAAATGTCGGCGGATGATTTGGTTTATGCGAAGGTTGGTAGGGTGAAAGGTGAGTACCAGGGGCGTTCTGTCCTTGTTGCGGTTAGAGGGGTTGGGTCTGAGGGCGGAGGTGCGGGATGTGGACGAAATGCCCATTTGGCTAACTTATCAATGTCCCTCTGAAGTTGCTCAGCTCCAGCATCACAATTCGATATACTCCTTCACTTGATAAAATCTCCAAATCACTAGATATATAAGATATATGAATATATAAATAACATAGCAGAAAAAGCAAGGGTCCCAACAGCGATCCCTGGGAACATACTTTCAACTCATCTCCAATCTGAGAAATGGCCATCTGTACTTACCCTCTATTTCCCATCTTTTAGCCAATTTCTAATCCAGGATGACAAGGCCCCATCAATCCCAAATATTTCTAATTTGCTGACCAAACTGTCATGTGACACCATATCAAATTCTTTCTGCAAGTCCAAATAAACAACATCTACAGCACTACCCTCATCCATTGCCTTTGTCACCTCATCAGAGGACTCAATTAAATTTGAAAGACATGACCTTGACAAAATCATGTTGAATATCTATTATTGACTTGTTTTCTTTAGGTGTATACTTATCTTATCCCATCTTATGGTCTCTTTGAGTCTTCCCACTATTGATGTTGAGCTAGCAGGATTATCCTTTGCCCCTTTCTGAAGCAACGACATCACGTTTGCAATCATTGAGACTAATCCTATGTTCGGCGAGGTCTGGAACATTCCTGTCAATGGCCTTGCGATGTGCTCCTTTATCTCTCTCAGCAAGTGAGGATCGATCCCATTCAGGCCTTGCTCCCTTTCTCCATGGAGTTCTGTCAACCTTTTTAGCATGGCTTCTTTATCTATCACTATACTGTTCATTTGTATTTGTTTAGTAGCTCTAACGTACCCTGTGCTTCACTGAGCAACCTGCCCTGCTTGATCTTTATATACCCAATCTCTCCTTCACTAATCTTCACTGTTAATATGTGTGAAGAAAATCTTACCATTTGTTCTTAGATAGGATTATCTACAGTGTGGAAACAGGCCCTTCGGCCCAACCAGTCCAACACCAACCCTCTGAAGAGAAACCCACCCTGACCCATTTTTCTCTGACTAATACACGTAACACTATGGACAATTTAGCATGGCCAATTCACCTGACCTGCATATCTTTGGACTGTGGAAGGAAACCGGAGCTCCCCCACACCAACACAGAATGTGCAAACTCCACACAGACAGTCGCTCGAGGCTGGAATCGAACCTGGGATCCTGGTGCTGTGAGGTAACAGTGCTAACCACTGAGCCACCATGCTATCTTTTCCTTATTACTGCTTTAACCTCTCTCCTGCATTTGAAATACTCCAGATTTCTATTGCAATTATTATTTCAAAGGGCATCATCTGTCTCCTTTTCTTCCTTATTTTTTCATCAGTGTTCTTAGTCATCCAGCCTACTCTAGCTTTGGTCACCCTGTATTTATTTCTCACAGGTACGTACCTGGCTTGCACCCTATTCTCTTTTCATTTGAAAGTCTCCCATTTCTTATCTACTGCTTTAACGGCCAAAATGTGTTTCCAATCAACCTGATCCAGTTCAACTTTTAGTACCTTAAAATCTGACTTTTTCCAGTATTGCATCTTAATTGGCTTCCAAATTAACATTCAACCTTATATTGTGAATAATATTTCCCAATGCTCCACCTCTCTGACATTCTCCCCTTGACCTACCTAATTTTCTAGGAATAGGTACAGCACAACTTCCTCCCTGGTAGGACTGGAAATGTAGCGTTCCAGATAGTTCTCCTGCACACATTGTAGGAATTTCTTCCCTTCTGTGCCTTTCACTCTACCTTTCACTCTACCTAACTGAAATCTATAACTATCAAAACTCCACCTATCCTGCAGGTTTCCATTAACTGCAAAAAACTAAGAATACAGAAAATTACAGCAAAGGAGCCGGCCCTTTGGCTCTCCAAGACTGCACTGATCCAGATCCTCTATCTAAACCTATCTAAGGGTCTGTATCCCTCTGCTCCCTGCCTATTCATGTGTCTGTCTAGATACATCTTAAATGATGCTTTCGTGCCTGACCCTACCACTACCACTGGCAATGCATTCCAGGCACCCACCACCCTCTGCGTAAAGAACTTTCCATGCATATCTCCCCTAAACCTTTCCCCTCTCACCTTGAACCTGTGACTCCTAGTAATTGAATCCCCCGTTCTGGGAAATAGCTTCTTGCTATCCACCCTGTCTATACCTCTCATGATTTTGTAGACCTCAATCAGGTTCCCCCCTCAACCTCTGTCTTTCTAATGAAAACATTCCTAATCTACTCAACCTCTCTTCATAGCTAGCACCCTCCATACCAGGCAACATCCTGGTAAACCTCCTCTCCACCCTCTCCAAAGATTCTGCATCCCTTTGGTAATGTGGTGACCAGAACTGCATGCAGTATTCCAAAAGTGGCTGAACCAAAGTCTTATACAACTGTATCATGACCTGCCAACTCTTGTACTCAATACCCCGTCCGATGAAGGAAAGCATGCCGTATTCGTTCTTGACCACTCTATTGACCTCCATTGCCACCTTCAGGGAGCAATGGACCGGAACGTCCAGATCTCTCTGTATATCAATGTTCCGCAGGATGTTTGCATTTCCTGTATAGTTCGCTCTGGGATTGGATCTTCCAAAATGCATCACTTTGCATTTCCTTGGACTGAAACTCCATCTTTGAGGAGAAAGTGAGGTCTGCAGATGCTGGAGATCAGAGCTGAAAATGTGTTGCTGGAAAAGCGCAGCAGGTCAGGCAGCATCCAG
>NC_057722.1:72703673-72709162 GCF_004010195.1 Chiloscyllium plagiosum | reverse complement strand
GACCTCTCCGCCCCCACCCCAGTCTGGCCTATCACCCTCACCTTGACCGCTTTCCACCTATCACATTTCCGACGCCCCTCCCCCAAGTCCCTCCTCCCTACCTTTTATCTTAGCCTGCTGGACAAACTTTCCTCATTCATGAAGAAGGGCTTATGCCCGAAACGTTGATTCTCCTATTCCCTGGTTGCTGCCTGACCTGCTGCGCTTTTCCAGCAACACATTTTCAGCTCTGAAACTCCATCTGTCATTTCTCTGCCCAACTCCCCAAACTATCTGTACTCTACTGTATTCTCTTCTTAGTGTCATCTGCCTAAGAGTTCTCATCTGTGTCCTCTACTATTTGTGGGTTGATAATAAATACGCAACAGTGTTATCATCTCCTTCTAGTTTCTCACCTCCAACCATATTAATTCTAATTCAGGAACTACATCTTGTTCAAGAACTATGGTGCTGTCTTTGACCTCTTGCATTTTTTACCCATCCTGTTTCAATAAAAACCTTATAAGCCAGGATGTTGAATAGGAGAAAGTGAGGACTGCATATGCTGGAGATCAGAGTCGAGATTGTAGTGCTGGAAAAGCACAGCAGGTCAGGCAGCGTCCGAGGAGCAGGAGAATCGACATTTCAGGTATAAGCCCTTCATCAGGCTGTTGAGTACCCAATCCTGTTCTGGCTCAAGTCACATTTCTATCAATATTTCTTTTCTAGTGATGGAGTCAGCCACATTACAATATGACCCTCTCAATTCATTGTGTTTGCAATCTATCATACTGTCCAATTGGCTGGATCCAGCCATGTTGGTGAAACCTATAGCCAGGGTTGCGGCACTGACCCACCCCCCCCTGCACTCCCCACACCTCTCCACCCAACCCCCCCCCCCACCACCCCCGACCTCATCGGGAACTGGTGTGAACTGATAAAATTTATATCAGTGACAGACTTAATACTTTTGTGGATTGGGTGATAAGTGATCCTACACAGATTCTCAGCCGGTCCTTGCAAGCTGCACAAAAATTTCAAAGAACAGTCACCATCAGGACAGGATAGCCACTCACCCTGACTGGTCCTTTCCCAACACTTAGTGTCACTGTGTAATGTATGCTGGGACATCTTCAGTCTGGACAGTCAATACACCTTGCACATCTGGAGGGAATGGCATCCAGGAAAACTGGCTCAGGGCCTTCTCTAACCCCGCCAGTTGTGAGTTCTTCTGGTTGATGCTGGAATTGCTGCTGTCACAGACTTGCTGTCATAGACATCTGCCCTCCTCAGTTTCCCTGCGCATTCATTGTGTTGCAATAAAAGCGATGATAACCTTTGCTGTAGCTGGATCCATTGGATGTAATTCCAATGGACCACTGTGGGAAATATCAGAATCAGAACAGCTCTTTAGCAACGTGAGCATTGTGAAAACCATGTCTTGTTCTTCATGTGCATTTTAAAACTGAAATGAGATAGCCAGGGATTTACAAAGATAGCTGTGTGAATTGAAAGCAAGGAATGTGATATCTATTGCAAACCCTGTTTGCCTAGATGTCATTTCCAACAATGTACAGATGAACTAAAGTTGAAGGGTTGTTTACAAGTGAAACTGATTGCCTTGTGGACGAGGGACTGATGTCAAAGGTCCTTCTGCCCGCAAGCAATGAGGTGATTTGTCGTCAGGCGGCTGAGCAGCTCTGGCTGTGATGAAGACAGTGAGATGCTCGTCAGACCAGATGAGAAACTAGCAGCCACAAAAAAAAATTCTGTCTCTCAGTTCTCTGCACTATGCCACTTTATATCTGAAGAAAACCAGCTTATCCTTCCTTCAGTAGATACAGCGAGTCGTGACTTTGGGTTAGATAAATCATAGAACTTTCTGAGTGAAACAGCCACCCTATGCATTTTGCCAATCAAGAGAAGCACTCAGAACAAAGGAAGGTCAAAAAGAAACCTTTTCATCAGCAAAAACCAATCCAACAGATCCTTTGCATAAAGGTTACAGACTGTTTTCTAATTTTCCATCTGCATGCGTTTTTTTTTTCTTATTTATGTTTATCTGTCTGTCTATCTGTGTGAGGGGTGGAGGAGGTGTTTATTAAGTGTTTAGAGACCAATTAACTAGATCACAACAACTCCACTACACTTGACTGTTTCTCTGATATTCCTAAATGCTTGTCTTAACGCCATTACAATTTCAGCTTTTTTATTATCTCTAGTTAAACCCAATTTTAGCCTGTTTGCTAATTCTACAAGTATCACCTTTTTTCTGTCTTTCTAAACTTTCTTGGCAAATTTGGGAAGCATCTTCAAATCCCACAGCGATGTTAAGAGCCGAATCCCCACTTTTGATTTTACCAACAACAAGCAACCGAAATTAAACAGATTCTCCACTTCTCACTTAAGTTTTATTTAAAGATCTAGGACATATTAGTCCTCAAGTCTGTTTAAATCTGCTGGGACCTTTCATATCCTAAATCTGTTCAAATCTGTCCATATTCGCCCAAAGACTGACAAGAGCTCCCAATCTGTTATAAAGTGGAGGTTGACCCCGCTTTGTGAACTAAGACTGAAATACCCAAAGAGAGGCACCTTGCCTTTAATCTGTAAAAGAAGTATGAAAAGTGGTGTAACCTGCTTTTCAACAACTTCTAATGGGTAAATAAAATATATCCCTGACACTCACTTTAAAATCAACAAGTAGCAATTTTATTTATCTAACTCTAACAATGAACAAACTAACTGAACTATTAACAAACGAAATAAATCCCTTCTAACTTTGAACTATTCCTGAATAAAGCAAGATTGTAATGGTGTGCTGTTCCAATAAATACAAATCCCACGCATCTTAAAAAAATAGAATTTAGAACTACAGACCAGTGAGCCTGACCTCGGTGGTGGGCAAGCTGTTGGAGGGAATCCTGAGGGACAGGATGTACATGTATTTGGAAAGACAAGGACTGATTAGGGATAGTCAACATGGTTTTGTGCATGGGAAATCATGTCCCACAAACTTGATTGAGTTTTTTGAAGAAGTAACAAATAGGATTGATGAGGCCATAGCGGTAGGTGTGATCTACATGGACTTCAGTAAGGTGTTCGACAAGGTTCCCCATGGGAGACTGATTAGCAAGGTTAGATCTCATGGAATACAGGGAGAAATTGCCATTTGGATACAGAACTGGCTCAAAGGTAGAAGACAGAGGGTGGTGGTGGAGGGTTGTTTTTCAGACTGGAGGCCTGTGACCAGTGGAGTGCCACAAGGATCGGTGCTGGGTCCTCTACTTTTTGTCATTTACATAAATGATTTGGATGCGAGCATAAGAGGTACAGTTAGTAAGTTTGCAGATGACACCAAAATTGGAGGTGTAGTGGACAGCGAAGAGGGATACTTCAGATTACAACAGGATCTGGACCAGATGGGCCAATGGGCTGAGAAGTGGCAGATGGAGTTTAATTCAGATAAATATGAGGTGCTGCATTTTGGGAAAGCAAATCTTAGCAGGACTTATACACTTGATGGTAAGGTCCTAGGGAGTGTTGCTGAACAAAGAGACCTTGGAGTGTAGGTTCATAGCTCCTTGAAAGTGGAGTTGCAGGTAGATAAGATAGTGAAGAAGGCAGTCGGTATGCTTTCCTTTATTAGTCAAGAGTATTGAGTACAGGAGTTGGGAGGTCATGTTGTGGATGTACAGGACATTGGTTAGGCCACTGTTGGAATATTGTGTGTGCAATTATGGCGTCCTTCCTATCGGAAAGATGTTGTGAAACTTGAAAGGGTTCAGAAAAGATTTACATGGATGTTGCCAGGGTTGAAGGATTTGAGCTATTGGGAGACGCTAAACAGGCTGGGGCTGTTTTCCCTGGAGCGTCGGAGGCTGAGGAGTGACCTTATAGAGGTTTACAAAATTATGAGGGGCATGGATAGGGTAAATAGACAAAATCTTTTCCTTGGGGTTGGGGAGTCCAGAATTAGGAGGCATAGGTTTTGGGTGAGAGGGGAAAGATATAAGAGAAACCTAAGGAGCAATGTTTTCATGCAGAGGGTGCTGCATCCATCGAATGAGCTGCCAGAGGATGTGGTGGAGGCTGGTACATTTGCAACATTTACGAGGCATTTGGATGGGTATATGAATAGGAAGGGTTTGGAGGGATATGGGCTGGGTGCTGGCAGGTGGGACTAGATTGGGTTGGGATATCTGATTGGCATGGATGGGTTGGACCGAAGGGTCTGTTTCCATGCTGTACATCTCTATGACTCGATGACTCTAGTCTCTGAAAATTACAGGCAGGTCACATGTCTTCTGGAATGTTTTGTGCCTTCTCTTCTGTCAGGAATATTAATGTCTTGTGCTGTTGGTAACACTGCTATTTAGGTGGGGCTTTCTCTAAGACATAGAGGAGGCTGTAAGAGCCAATAATTCTCTCTTGAGAGCTGAGGGCCGTTACCTCTGGTGGATGTCAGCTTGCTCTGGTGCCTTTGTCCGACTGCCCCCTTCCTTTTCTGCCAGTGATGACATATCAATATTTCCTACATTAGGATTGGTGCTACATTGTCAAAACAATCAGATTTAAACTTGGTTTTTGGCATCCAAGTGCCTGATTCAAATTGATTGCTTAATTCAAAAGTCTGTTGTTTGGGTAGAAACTGCTGCTTGGCCTGTTAACTGTACAACCTTTCGAAATAAATGTTTCAGTTCGGGTTCTCTGTGTACTTGCAAACTTTCAAACTTCTGCTCACAGACATCCATTTTAAATCTCTAAGCACAGAAAAAGCACATAATCTGTTAAAAGGACCACACAGTGTGTCCCCCCCAGCACTTCACAAACACCAAATTCTAACCTCCTGCCTCCCAAACTGCAAGTACTCTCTGCAAACTCACAACATTATACTTTTTTAAAAAAATAAACTTTAACTTCTGTGATAATTCTGAAAATAGAGGATGCTTATACTAGCACAAAGCTAATTGTGCCATAGGTGAACATTCTTACCAGTCAGATATGATGGATTTAGCAGAACTTTCCAAACAGTGGGACATGGAAGGTTCTGGTAAGCAGGGCCATGAAAACTCTCTACCTGGACCATTAATATGGGGACCATATTGTCATGAAGTCAGTGCAGGCCAAGTCATGTACATTTTGTAGAAAATTGTAAGGGCAGTAGGATTACTGATTCCTTCCTCCCACTTCCTCCAGACCAAAGGCATAGCCATGGGCACCTGTATGGGCCCCAGCTATGCCTGTCTCTTTGTTGGCTACATAGAACAGTTGATCTTCCGTAATTACACTGGCACCACTCCCCACTTCTTCCTCCGCTACATTGATGACTGCATTGGCGCCACCTCATGCTTTCACGAGGAGGTTGAGCAATTCATCAACTTCACCAACACATTCCATCCTGACCTTAAATTTACCTGGACCATCTCTGACACATCCCTCCCCTTCCTGGACCTCTCCATCTCCATTAATGACGATCAACTTGACACTGACATTTTTTACAAACCCAC
>NC_057722.1:72698119-72703073 GCF_004010195.1 Chiloscyllium plagiosum | reverse complement strand
TTCTCCCCACCCCCACCCTCCTCTAGCTTATCTCTCCACCCTTCAGGCTCTCTGCCTGTTTTCCCTGATGAAGGGCTTTTGCACGAAACGTCGATTTTACTGCTCCTCGGATGCTGCCTGAACTGCTGTGCTCTTCCAGCACCATTAATCCAGAATCTGGTTTCCAGCATCTGCAGTCATTGTTTTTACCTTAGCGATTCCTTGTCTCCCCAGTATCACATCGCCCACGAAAGGCAGCATTGCATTTTGGAGCATGTTGATAAATGCTTACAGTTCAAGGTGAATGAAAATCAGCTCCATGCCCTTGTGCAGCCTATGAGATCTTGGATTGTTTTTGTAAATTGGGGTGAGTAGGTTATATTTTTAAGGTTGCCTGTGATTACTTCTGTTTCAGAGAGATGACTGTCTTCAATCTGTAATGACTTGTAATGTGTAAAATGGTCAAGACTGCTTGTGACTAGGATTTGGATAGTCACAGTTGGACACTGTATGCACCTCACGTGCAGGGTTCTATGACTGCAACCTGTATTATCTAAGTGCCTGATTAATATCATTGCCCCTTAAAGCTCTCACAGTGCTCAGAGACCATAGGTTCAGTTAGAAAAAAAATCTCTGCCCACAATGACTGTGGTTGTAGCATTTTCCATTTCCAGTGGGCGTTTATTGTACTCTTGAGGACAAAAGGCATCGTAGGTCACAGCTGGCCTAGAGTGTCAGGCTCAGCCTGGTTTCAAAATGCTCCCCTGAACTTCGAGATCTTTTTTTTTATCACTCCTGGTCAAACCCGTTGAGACATTTTTGCCACCCAATTGGCTCATTTCCAACTTCATCTCTCAAGAAGTTGTTGTTGAAGAGAGCATATGTTGAAGGTGGTGGATGGAATTACCGAGCATCACAGCCGGGCCTGCAGGGGCCAACCGGACCTCCCTTTCCCCTAACCACTCCCTTTCCGACATGACCATCGTCATCCTCCTCCATTGCCACAACGGACCACACCGCAAATTGGAGAAACAACACCTCATCTTCCACCTGGGCAGCCAGAGGATTCAACACTGAATTCACCTATCTTCACCTGTCTTAACCTATCTCCACTTCACCACCCTTCCCCTGCCACCCTCTTTTACCTGCAGCTCCCCCCACACCCACCTCCAGTCCTGAAGAAGGGTTACACCCGAAACGTCAACTTCTCTACCTTCTGATGATGCCTGGCTTGCTGTGTTCTTCCAGCCTCCTGCCTGTCTAATTTGGATTCCAGCATCTGCAGTTTCTTTTTTGACTCTAATCAAGTAGGCTGCTTCATCCTGGATGGTTGCAAGCTTCTTGATGCTGCATTCATCAAAGAAGCTGAACACATCAAAGCAAGTTGCGAATATTTCTTCATATTCCTGACTTCTACCACACAGGTGGTGAACAGGAGGTATATTACTCGCTCAGAATTCTCAGGCTCTGACCTGTCTTTGTAGCCACAATATTAACATGACTACAATGTGACCTTGATATCAAGGGTAGTTGCTTCTGGAGTTCAGCTCGTTTGTCAAGTTCATTTTCTGGTCAATAATAATGTCCAGGATGTTTTCAGAATTCGGTGATAGTAATGTCAAGGAAGGAAATGGTCTTTAACTGGCACTTGTGTGACACAAAATGCTACAAACCACTTATCGTCCCAAGCCTGGATGTTGTTTCAGTCTTGCTGCATGTGAACACAATCTGAGAAGTCACAAATTACACTGAACATTAATCATCCCCAAATCTGACCTTATGATTGAGGCAAGGTCATTGATGAAGCAGCTGCAGATATGCTTAGGACACATGCCTGAGGAATTACTGCAGTGATGGCCTGAGCTGAGATAGTGTCATGGAGTAGTAGAGATGTACAGCACGGAAACAAATCCTTCAGTCCAACTCGCCCATGCCGATCAGATATCCTAACCTAATCTAGTCCCATTTGCCAGTCCTTGGTGCATATCCCTCTAAACCCTTCCTATTCATATACCCATCCAGATGCCTTTTAATTGATGTAATTGTACCAGCCTCTACCATTTCTTCTGGCAGCTCATTCCATATACACACCATCCTCTGTGTAATGTTGCCCGTTAGGTCCCTTTTAATTCTTTCCCCTCTCACCCTAAACCTATGTCCTCTAGTTCTGGACTCTTCCACCCCAGAGAAAAGACCTTATCTATTTACCCTATCCATGCACCCTCATGATTTTATAAACCTCAATAAGGCCACCCCTCAACTTCCAATGCTCCTGGGAAAACAGCCCTAGTCTATTCAACCTCTCCATATAGCTCAAATCCTCCAACCCTGGCAACATCCTTGTAAATCTTTTCTGAACTCTTTCAAATTTCACAAGATTCTTCTGATAGGAGGGGGACCAGAATTGCACGCAATATTCCAAAAGTGGCCGAACCAATGTCTTGTACAGCTGCAACATGACCTCCCAACTCTTATACCCAATGCTCTGACCAATAAAAGATAACTGGCCTTCAAAAACCACAGCCATCTTCTTTTGTGATGCATATGAGTTATTTTTCATTGGTACATTGTAGGTAGACACCCTTGGCAAAATAAGTATTTATTGACCATTCCTAATTGCCCAGAGGGCAGTTAAAAGTCAACCATATTTTTGTGAATATGGAGTTACATCAAATCCTTACGGTGTGGAAACAGGCCATTAGGCCCAACAAGTCCACACCGACCATCTGAACAGTAACCTACTCAGACCCATTCCCCTACTTTATTACTCTACATCTACCCCTGACTAATGCACCTAATTCATGCATCCCTGAACACAATGGGTAGTTTAGCATAGTCAGTTCACCTAACCTGCACATCTTTGGACTGTGGGAGGAAGCCAGAGCACCCGGAGGAAACTCATACTTTGACTCAGTCTCCTTGATCTCACACTCCAGCAAATGTGGCCTCAATATCAAGGGCTTTCCTTATCACGTCTGTCTAAAGTTCAACCATTATGGAACCACGGTTGTAATGACGTTAGAAGCTGGGTGGACCTGGCAGAATCCAAACTGAGCATCAGTGAGGAGGTTATTCTTTTGCAAGTGCTACTTGATAACACTGTAGATTACACCTTCCATCACTTTGATAAACAGTCCTGACTGTATGCTAAGAGTTACACTAACAAGCAATTTAAGGTTCTCAGTTGGGGTCACAAGTGATTTGCGTGCACATGCCAGAGGCTTCCTATATTCCCAGGTAGACCCTGTCCTTTGCAAACAGAAAACGCATGCATGTGCATTGTAGCTTTTCAACTAAGCAAAAGATTGGGGGTAGTTTGTTGTGATCTACCTGCACTGGACATAAAACAAAGCTTTTCACTATACTTAGGTACTTAAAATAAATCAAATCTCGATCATTCCCTGGTGCATTCCCACAGCAAGTCTTTCACCACTGCGAGTCAACCTGCCTGGTTTAAATTTAAACAAAGTCTTGGCAGTTAACTATTTTCCCATACATTCTCAATGGTAATCGATTCACCTGTCAAAATCTACTTGCAAATCAACTCTTTTCATGCAATGTAACATATGTCATTCCTCTGAGATTTAATATTCATGCAATTGTGCGCTGATAACTGTGAAATGCGAAATTTTGACAGCATGTCACTTTTTTCCGTTATACTAAAGATTAAGTCCCACATGATTTCTGTATTATTCTGTTTAAAGTATAAATATTTAAAGTTATATTCTGGAGTATTAGTCAAATATTTTGTGATGTATTGTAAATCAATAAGCTAATTGCTGCTGTCTGTAAAATTTTATCTATGCTTAATATTGAACAATCTGATCTGAGTAAAACATTACAGCATGAACTATATTCAACCAATAAGAAGAATACTGAACAAACTTTATCATTAATCTCTAAATAGGGATCTCTGCCAGGGCAGATTATTGCAGAAATAATCTTATTAAACTACAGAAATTGAGGCTTAGTGGGTAGCCCTCTTGTATACAACTTATAAAGGCTGTGAGTTCAAGTTTCATTCAGGTCTTCATGTGAAGGGATTTTTTTCTGCCTTTCAGATGGAAGTTTAAACTATGGCTCTATTTATCCATCCAGCTATAGCAGTGGCTTAGTGGCAATGTAATTCATGAACCTGAGTCAGATGTTTTGCAGACACATGTTTGAATCCCGTTGTGGTAAATGGTGACATTGGAATTCAAGGAATTAAAAAGCTCATCAAATGGTGACGCAGTTGATGTAAAAATCCATCTGGTTCATTAATGTCATTTAAGGGGGGAAATCTGCCATCCTTATCTGGTCTGACCTACATACGACTTCCAATCCATAACAATGTGCTTGACTTTTAACTGCAAGCCACTCAGTTCAAAGGCCAAATAGGAACGGGCAGCAAATGCTGCCCAGACAGTGATGCTAATATCTTATGAATGAATGAACAACTTTGTGCAGAGTAACTCCCTGGTGGGTTAACCCAATATTTGTCCTGCAATTAACATCACTAAAGCATATTACCTGACTTTTCTTTTATTCAGTCATGGGATGAGGACATCACTAGCTAGGCCAGCATTTATTACCCATCCTTAATTGTTCAGGGTCAACCACGTTGCTGTGGGTCTGGAGTCATATGCAGGCCAGAACAGGGAAGGACAGCAGTTTCCTTCCCTAAAGGGCATTAGTGAACCAGATGAGTTTTTCCCCAACAATCCACAAAGGAATCATGGTAACATTAGATTCATAATTTCAAATTACACAATCCGCCATGCTGGGATTCCAACCAGGGTCCTCAGAGCATTGCTGAAAATGTGTTGCTGGAAAAGCGCAGCAGGTCAGGCAGCATCCAGGGAACAGGAGAATCGACGTTTCGGGCATAAGCCCTTCTTCAGGAATGAGGAAAGTTTGTCCAGCAGGCTAAGATAAAAGGTAGGGAGGAGGGACTTGGGGGAGGGGCGTCGGAAATGTGATAGGTGGAAAGAGG
>NC_057722.1:72653909-72697790 GCF_004010195.1 Chiloscyllium plagiosum | reverse complement strand
GTGGGGAGTTCTTGGACTAAGGGGGACAGGACGGTGTCAAGGTATGCGGAGATGAGTTCGGTGGGTCTTTCCACCTATCACATTTCCGACGCCCCTCCCCCAAGTCCCTCCTCCCTACCTTTTATCTTAGCCTGCTGGACAAACTTTCCTCATTCCTGAAGAAGGGCTTATGCCCGAAACGTCGATTCTCCTATTCCCTGGATGCTGCCTGACCTGCTGCGGTTTTCCAGCAACACATTTTCAGCTCTGATCTCCAGCATCTGCAGACCTCACTTTCTCCTCAGAGCATTACCTGGGTCTCTGGGTTAATAATATAACAATGGTGCCATTAGGCCATCATCTCTCCTTCTCACATAAATGCCAAATTCCCCATCATTACAAGTATGACCACAATTTAACAAGCACTTCCTTGACTTTGAAACAGTTTGGACACTTCTTGAGGCTAGCAAAGGTGCTAAATAAATGGAACAATTGATAGAAAAGATATTGGCCCAGAATTTTATATAATTCTTTGCAACAACCTTTCAGTGTTTGCTGCTATTAGCTGTCAGAAACTAGTCATGTCTTTACGAGATAACCCAAGATCAGATTAATGTGAGTATCCTGAAATAACCAGCCCTCATTCAATACCCATTAAAGGTTGCACAGTGGATCCCTGGCAAAACCCATGTAGTGCCAACCAGCGAAATCAACTGATCATATGAGATGCTCTTACCTGAGGCTTTTAGTGCTTTGAAAACAGCAATTATTATCCACTCAGGATCAAATTGTTGATTGCTGGATATTTCAGAATACAATGGGGTGGAACGGTGGCTCATAGCGCCAGGGACCCAGGTTCGATTCCTGCCTCGGGTGACTGTGTGGAACTTGTACATTTTCCCCATGTCTGCATGGTTTCCTCCAACAGTCCAACAATGTGCTGGTCAGGTGAATTGGCCATGATAAATTGCCCATAGTGTTAAGTGCATTAGTTAGTTTTAAATATAGGGTGCAGGAATGGGTCTGGGAGGGTCAGTTGGACATGCTGGGCCGAAGGGCCTGTTTCCATACTGTAGGGAATCTAATCTATATACAACATGGCTGCTGTGATTCCCATATTGTGCTGACTTCACTTCAGAGATACTTCAGTCGCTTTGAGACTCTCTGTAGTCACAACGTGGGCTGAATAAATGGAAGCCTTCTTTGAGGTTGGCAACGTGCTCTTGTTCGACTACTGACTGACATCTGGGCCATAAATCAACAAACTAGTGCTGCTGGAGCTGGATGGTCGGGTGAGTCAGAGTGAAGATGAGAAAACCATAACTTCTGCTCCCAGTCCAACGAGATTCCATTCCAGAAGCACAGTCATGAAACTTGCTTTGTAGGAAAAAGAAACAGATGATGTGAGCAAAGTATTTATTATCAGCATCATGACAACATACTCATTTGACCAGGGCGTTTTGGAAAACAATGTATTTTTCCCAAACTGCCAAACACACACTTCTCAACGAGCTGAATGTGGAGACTGAAATGGACTGAAGTTGATTCAGTAACAAATTCAGCCCTTTCTCCATTGTCAAGTTGAATTTTAAACTCAGCAGTGCACTTGCCAACTGACTCATTGAAGGAAACTTGGAATGACTATTTAACACATGCTTACAGGAACTGTTATAAAACCCACGGTCAATAACTCTATTTTAACATGACCTTTTGCATCAGCTGTGTGAAAGTTAGGCTAATTCTGCCTCCTTAATAGGATTCCTATGTAAGGGAGCTCCATGGAATCCCAGCTTGGCTCAAGTTACATGACTGGACAGGCTAGGATAGGAGCTCAGGGTAGTCATCTCCGGGTTTGATATATTTTTGGAGGTGTGGTGAATTAACCCTCCCACTACCATTAATCTATCCAGAGCTCAGTTTCTGAGTGAGCACCCACACAAGTATCTTTGACATACTGGAGCTCTCTCTGGCTGAGGTTAGTGTAATTTGGGCTTTGGCTTGAAGGCAGGTTGATTGAACACTTTCCTAGCTACTCTGTATGTTATCTCCCTTCTCTTGGGTGATGTTTTGGAGGTGAGGTGCATATTGCAATGAGGGAAATGGCAATCAGATGGTGTAGTGACATAACCTAGTGTGTGTGAATATGGGAATACTAAATGTAAGGAAAGTTTTACTAATATTTTTAAGCAAACAAGTATCAATTACATGGGTGTGGTTGATTTGCACTGCACAACATGTCGTAGAGTCATAGAATCATGGAGTCATGCAGCATGGAAACAGATCCTTCGGTCCAAACTGGTCCATGCCGCCCATGTTCCCAAACTAAACTAGTCCCACCTGCTTACACTTGGCCCATATCCCACCAAACACTTTTTTTATTCATGAACTTATCTAAATGTCTTTGAAATGGCGAAACTATATGCACCACTTCCACTGGAAGTTCATTCCACACACGAACGACTCTTTGTGTAGAAAAGTTACCCCTCATGTCCTTTTTAACTCTTTCCCCTCTTAAAATTATGCCTCCTGGTCTTGAAATCCCCCACCTTAGGAAAAAGACACCTTTTCACCTTTCACCTTTTCACCTTTCGGCCATTCGCCTTTTCTATACCACTTGTGATTTTATGGTCACATAGATATTTTAAAAACTCTCTTGAACAAGGTTGAATGTTCCTGATATCCACTTTGTTACCTGTAGGTCTATCTTATAATCCTGCGTACATCTCTGTCAATGTTCCTCTCTTCAGTGTGAGAGCTAGCCAACTCTGCTCCACACATGTGATGATCAAACAGCATTCCAACCTCCTGGATCACATGGAATCTGTCATTCATTCATTTGCTGTTCAAATATTTCATCGAAAATCCCTCACTCCCCCTGCAACCCAAGAAATTTCAATCTACCTCAGCTTGAGAATTACCAATCTAGGAGACTGTTAGATTTTTCTTCCCAGGTCTCTAGGACAGTACTAGGAGAAAGTGAGGACTGCAGATGCTGGAGGTCAGAGTCGAAGAGTGTGTTGCTGGAAAAGCACAGCAGGTCGGGCAGCATCCGAGGAGCAGGAGAGTCGACATTTCGGGCATAAGCCCTTCATCAGGAATTCTCTAGGATAATACTGTTTTGTTTGTAACTGAGACCAAGATGAGGTGACTTTTGGCCTCTAGCAATGATAGGGGGAACACTGATAATAAATAATTGTAACCTCTCATACTTTTCGAGGACTATGATTAGATTACCTACAGTGTGAAAACAGGCCCTTCGGCCCAACAGGTCCACACTGACCCTCCGAAGAGCAACCCACCCCCTTCTGACTAATGTATCTAACACTATGGACAATTTAACATGGCCAATTCACCTGGTCTGCACATCTTTGTGACTGTGAGAGGAAACTGGAGCACCCAGAGCGTTGATGCCCATGCAGAAACGGGGAGAATGTGCAAACTCCACACAGATAGTCGCCCGAGGCTGGAATCGAACC
This sequence comes from Chiloscyllium plagiosum, assembly GCF_004010195.1. NCBI lineage: Eukaryota > Metazoa > Chordata > Chondrichthyes > Orectolobiformes > Hemiscylliidae > Chiloscyllium > Chiloscyllium plagiosum. The sequence continues at coordinate 72,694,335 of NC_057722.1, read as the reverse complement.
TGGGACCCATGAGGCAGCAGTGCTAACCACAGTGTGACCGTGCCACCCCTAATGGGCAAGATTATTGACTTTACTTCTGAAGACTGCTCGCTTTTGTTTTTGCATGGAATGTGGGCATCACAGTCAAAGCCAAAATTTGATGCCCATCCATCACGGTCTTTCATTCATTCACAGAACATGGGCATCACTCTCTGGCCAGCATTTATATGCCCAGAGGGCAGGTCAGATTGCTGTGGGTCTGGAGTCACGTGCAGACCAAGTGAAGATAACAGTTTCCCTCCCAAAAAGATATGAGTGAACTGGATGGGTTATTCCAGTCCACAAATAGCACCATCTGCCAGGGTACAAATCCTGGTCCCCTGAACATTACGTGATAATGTCACTGGGCCAGCACTCCTGAGCTGAATGGCTTGCTTGGTCAATTAAAAGGCAATCCCAATGCAGTAGATGTGCAGCCACATTAGGTCAGGATGGTGGATTTCCTTCCTTAAAAGATATTGGCAAAGCAGATATGTTTTTAAGCCAATAAATAATTGCTCATGGTCACTGTCAATGACACCAACTTTACCGGCTATTTTCTGGCAGAATGGTGGTTCAGTGGATAGCACGAGAGCCTCACAGCACCAGAGTCCTGGGTTTGATTCCACCTTCAGGCGACTGTCTATGTGGAGTCACATTCTCCCCATGTCTGCGCAGGTCCTTCTCCCACCGTCCAAAGATGTGCAGGTTAGGTGGATTAGCCATGGGAAATGCACGGTTACAGAGATCGAGTAGGCAGTGGGTTTGGGTGGGATGCTCTTCAGAGAGTCACTGTGCATTTGATGGGCCGAATGGCCTGCTTCCACGATGTAGGGATTCTGTGATTTCAATCAACCTGTTCAAAAATGGTATTACACATCTCTGGAGCAGGTGGAACTTGAACCCATGTCTCCACTGGCTCAGAGACAGGAACACTACTGTTATGCCACAGGAGGCATGAGACTAGCTTTGCATTCCAGAGTTCTTAATTGAATACAAGTTGAAATTCCACCAACTGTTTGGGCCTCTGGATTACTGCTCTGTGGCATTCCCACTAAACTACCATTTCCTCACTACTGGAGATGATAAAGTAACACCAATGTAAGTAGATTTTCCCTATTATGGTGCAATATTAGATCAAAGCTTGGTTATAGGTGTAATGTGAGGAAGCAGGTCTAAAAGTGATTGGCATGGCAAGGAAAGAAGGATTTAAGTTAATCTGGTGTTGTAGGACCAATGAGGTTTCTATTGCTTATAACCAGCGTTGCAATATGGGAAACATAATGACCAATTTTCACATAGCAAGATCCCATCAGTAGCAACAAGATCATCTTCACAGGGGAAGAGCTTTCATGATTTTCTATTGAGTTCATGGCTTGAAAGGAATTTGATGACAACATTGAAGATACCACAGTTATAATCTTGCAGGATTCTTTTAATTCAAGAAAAGTCCATTTGAATGGAAAATTGTGTATGTCACTGTCCCGTTTGAAAGTTGAAGATGGCAAACCAAAGCATTGAGGGGCAGGTTGCCTCAGAGCTGGAAGTGATGAGAATCCACTGTTAAAGATACTTTGGAAATCTTCAACTGATTGGAGACATTCAGTGCGGTTTTGCACAGGGTAGGTAGGTCACGCTGAACAAACGTGAATACCTTTTGGAATGGCCGACTAAATGAGTGGACAGGGGAATATCTGTGGGAATGACTTATATTGACTTCCACAAGGCATTTGATGAAATTCCATACGAGAGACTGTCAACTGAAATTGAAGTGAATACAATTGGAGGCAAATTGGAGGATTGGAAGGAGACAGAGAGCAGATATTTTGGGCATGCAATTGGCAGAAAGAAACTTGTGATTCCTCACAAGACTGTACTTTGGGGCCTTAACTTCCCATTGCATTTATTAATGGCCTATATGGTGGGGTGGAAAACATGTCCAAATTAGCTGAAGACATAATGATATGCAACATTGTAAGAGGAGTGAATGGAGACACAATTTTAATGGAGATATCGGCAGATTCTAATCTAGGGAAATGGGAGGCCGTTCACTTTGAACTAAACAAAGAATAAGGCAGGGTAATTACTCAATAGCGTGAAAACTAGGAACAGTGTCATCTGAAAGGAGTTGTGGACCCAGGTACATAGTGTTGTGAACAGGTATTGAAAATAATCAAAAATATTAATGAAATTCCAGTCTCTATATCCAAAGGACCAAAGTACAAGAGGTTTGAAATCAGTTAAGCCACACAGCACCCCAGTTAAATCTCATCTCAAAGCCTGGGCACAACATATCATGAAGGCTATCAGGACGTTGGAGGGCATGCAATGTATTTATTCCTAAGCGACCTGTTTGGACATAGCTATGACACATCCCCAGGGTAGCTGGGATTTGAATCTGTACCTTCTAGCTCAAAGGTAGTAACACTACCATTGTTCCACAAGACACTTAATGCATGCTTGTTTGAATTATACCAGGACTTCAAGGGTTAAATCTTGACGATCAGTTGTATAAAATTCAGATTGTTTCCCTTGGAATTTGGAAGAGTTGTAAGATGGTGGGTATGGGATGAGGGGGGAGGGGAGAGGGGTTTAGGTGTTGAATTTGATGAATGTTTTCAAGTTATTCAGGGATAGATACATTTAAACTAATGTTGCTTTTTGGGAAACCTGGGGATAAGTGACTTAGAAAACACTTCTACATTAAAGCTTGGAACTTTTTTCCACAAATAGATATTGAAACTACAATTGCTAATGGGATGATGGCTAATCATTTATCAAAGGTATTAAGGGACACACAGCAAAAACAGGCATAGAGTGAGCTGACAGAACAGTCATAATCTCAGCAAATGACAGAAGGGAGTCAGAGATGTAAATGGTCTATTCCTATCCCATAATGCCCTGGAATCTTTCACATTCATGCAAGAGGAGAGATAGGGTCTGGCTTTGATGCCTCAACCAAAAGATAGCACCACCTACAGTTCATTACACTCCTATGTAGTGACTGGAATGAGGGCCCGTTGGATCTCATTAACTATGAGATCCTTGATCTGACAGATATCAACAGAAGAGTCAGAAGGTCTCTTTCGTCCAGGGACTGGCTTTGAACTGATTGGTTAGAGACGGTGTACAGTGCACATGTAAATAAAGGGTGACTTGGTAACGGCCTGTGTGCAGTTATTTCATCCCACCTTACTGCAGTACAGGAAGTGTAACACGACATACTTCTGCTCATGAGACTGCAGTGTGGAACATTCAATCTACAAATGTCTGACTCATTCGAGAGTGCTAACCATTGAGCCAGGCTACAAGGTGACATGAGAGCATAGGAATATTGTGTGGTTCAGAAGCTCTAAAAACAGATCATTTCTTTGTGATCAATGCATGTGGGTGTGTAAGAGAGAGCGAGATTAACTCTCAATATTACTTCCACACAGTAGTGTGTTAGTATATCTGCACCTGCTCTATAGGGTGTATGCATTGTGTGTGCATGAAAAGATATGAGGCAGATAAGGACTGTGTCCGTTCCTTTTTTGCACAACCTTATCTCACAGTAACATACTGAGCAACTCGAAGAAGGAAACAGCTTGGGAGACTGTGGGTAAAAACCGCTGCCCATATTCCAGGAAGAAGTGTCAGGTTTTTTTTTCTCTTGCAAGACCAGATGCAGCAATCAGATTAGCAATAAGGTCACACGCAATGTGCTACTTCATTGGTTAAATTGGTGTGGTATGTTCAGCTTGGTTTAGAAAAGAAGTTGCAATGAAAATCCACTGGTGTTTTAGGTTTTGAATCTTCTCTATGCCTCATATCCATTGGCGCTGCTAAGTGGTTTTGCTCATTTTATGATCTCCTACAAATGCATATGTTGCCCAATTGTAACAGGCTGTAAAATATTTTAAAATACATTTGAAATGGCAGGGTTGTCACAGCAATCAACAAAAAGTTTTCTGAATGGCTAATTTGTTGTTTGTAAACCCATAGGGTTGGAAGAATGATTAATTCACATTTAGCACTTTCTCCTTTTCTAGCTTCACCACTCTTCTCCTTAGACTTCAAAGGAAGTCATTACTCCAGTGAGCAGGCGACTATCACAGACCTGAAAGGCTTCAGGGCCATTCAATGTTATTAAGCTAAGAAACATTCAGATCACGAAAAAGACAAAATAGGTAAGAGTTAAGTTACGTTAGCCTGCCTTACTTGCAAAGTTTTGTAACATGGCAGTATATATTTTTCATTTTAATTTAAGCAACACTGATTGATGTACCTGCACTAACACCAGTTGTCTCATTAATAATTTAAAGCAAGCTTTTGTTATGGGCTCAGTCTCCCAGTCGTTGGAAAGGTTAACCACTACCTGTGTTGATTAACTTGCGCTGTCCTCTAATTACTCGAGTATGCTGCAGATTGATCAGAGGGAGGGTTGTTTACTCTCTGCTCAATCTTCCTATCCAGGGTTAAAGGATCAATATTGTCTGCTTCTGTTCAAGGTCATGTGACGGAGCTTAGTTTGGAGTGAACGCCTTCACACAAAGCGTATAGTTGGTGAATTTATTGTGGCATGTCGGTGCTTTAGTGAGGTGAATGATAATTGACACCTAACTCTTTGGGGCGACACTGGCTTATTCAAAGATGGCCATGATCCTGTATAAAGAAAGAACCAACCTTTTGCAAGACCAGGAACGAGCCAGCCATCTGAAAACGGTACAACTACCAACCACTGTCACCTTCTGAGATACTGAATGTTACACTGAACATTTCAAGTCACCGCATTTTATGTTAGTGATGCTCATGAGATGTTTCTGACGAATCAGGAAGCCTTTTCAGCAGGGCTTGTGGGTGGAACTGCACTCAGGGTGTGGGTACTGGTGAGTTGCGAGCAATGTGGCACTGAGGTGGCACCCTTAGCAGGGTGGGAGCAAGGCAACATTAGGACACTGATGTCATTACCACCTACCAGCCAAATAGTGACTCTTCTGCCATTCTTTATTTTACTTTGAACTTTCACTGCATCTGCTGCAAGAAAAGAGAATGTCATAGATACTCCGAGTTACCTAAAAAAAAAAATTTCCTTCAGTAGAAATGCTGTTTCCGCTTTTCTAGTTCCCTATTGCTGGCTTCTGTCATCTTACAAAAATATTCTCTGAAAAAGACCCTGCAATTCATTGACACCACTGGTGGTGCAGCGTAACCCCAACTCAGTGACAACGTGATTGCTTCATCTGTGCCAGAAGTGGGATTAGGTAATCACTTACCAAACAAAAAACTAAATGAAAATAGTCTTCTTCTAGTAAGGAAGTTTGCAATATTTAAATTAGCTTCATTGAAAGACCACTTGACCTGAATATGCTGCACTCCGCACAGGGATTTTTGGGAGGCTGGGCGGGGGGTGAAACATATGATGGAAATGCCCAGTTGGCTCCACAACACGCTCCTGCCTCTGTCCACTCTTCCCACAGTCTGTGGTGATATTCCCAGCAACAGTTGCCAAGTTGATGTCTTGGGGAGGGCCAACAAGGCAAAGGAGACAACTTCACAGTGGGGAGGGCAATTGGAGGTAATTTACAGCATCTCCCAAAGGGCAAGGTATGCCATTGGACCCTTTTCAGGGTGCATGATGCCTCTGTTAATGCAGCCTTGCTGCCATCCTGCTGAGGGTACCTCCTCCTCAGTGCCATGTTGATGCCAACTCACCAGCACCCACATTGTCAGTGAAGCCAGTAGTCAACTCACAAGCCACACTGAAAATATCTCCTGTGTTGGTACTTGGCTGCTGTCCTTTTATAATTGGCCACTTCCAGGAAGGTGCTGACGAAGATGGTCGTAATGCCATCTGGTCAATGAACAGACAGGTGGCTCAGTGGTTAGCACTGCTACCTTACAGTGCTAAGGATCTCCATTCGATTCCAGTCTTGGGGCACTGACTGTGTGGAGATTTCACATTCTCCCCGCATCTGCGTGGGTTTCCCCTGGGTTCACACCAAAGATGCACATTTTAGATGGATAGGCCATGATAAATGTGAGTTTATGGGGATAATATGAGGATGGAATGCTCTTTGGAGGGTTTGACCAGATGTGATGGGCCAAATGGCCTCTTTCTGCACTGGAGGGAATCTATGATTCATTTCAACTAAGGTTCTGAGTTCAAATCCCATTGGTGGGATTTCAATTGCATTAATTGAGTACAACTGAAAGCTTCTCTCAGTATTAGTAGCCATGACAACCAACATGAAGCATTGCTTATTGTGAAAGTCCTCAGATTCATTAATGTGAGAGAAGGACATCGCCCGTCCTTACCTGGTCTGGCCTATAAGTGAATCCAGATCCACAGTGATTGACTCTTAACTGTCCACTGAAACAGTTTAGCAAGACATTCAATTCGTTAGCAGTTAATAGATGGTGGGCATCTCAGAAAAAGGGTGAACTATCCAGCCACAACCTGGCATTAAGATTTACATCAGGATTGAAACATTTTAGTTCTTTATCCCTGCGGTTTACTCTTTAAATATTGCAACATCGTTCATCAGATATCTTTCCATCATCCCCTTCTTTTATTAACCATTTTGTTTTAGGAAATTAGACTGTGCAATTTTTTGGTAGCATCTTGCATCCAAAACACAGTCACGAGTGCTCGCTATGCTAAATGTTAATAGACAATAGACAATAGGTGCAGAAGTAGGCCATTCTACCCTTTGAGCCTGCACCACCATTCATTATGATCATGGCTGATCATCCTCAATCAGTTACTTTGCAAGTGCGCATCTGTCGGAATTCATGACTGTGAAATGCTGATTTGACATCAATGTTGACATTTTGGAGTTCAACTTTTCAGGTAATATCTTTTTGAACATCTAAAAGCTGAACATGCTCCTTAATATCAAACACCTTGTAGCTGCTTTAACTGCAGCTGATGTTATGTCTGGATAAGTTAGATCCCAGAATTAAATCTGGCTTGATAGATCATTTTAAAAAATGAATGTGGTGACCTTTCACAGAAGCACAAGCACATCAGGTTGCAGATTTGGTTTTAATACTAAAGCAGAAATTCAATATGTAAAATAAAAATAAAACAAACCAAGTTATCAACATATAATGATTTCAAACACACAGCAAAACAAAATCCCATCTATTCTCCAAACCCATCCCTTTAGAATTAGTAAAAATTCAGAGAATTGTTTCTTCCATATCCAATCTGTAGGTTGACTTCTTTGTTTTTGTTTTCAGTTTTGTTCTTCTGAGCAGCTTTTTATTTCACTCCCACAACTAGGAGTGTAGACTTTCTCAGCTTCGAAATCTCCTGGGTTTGGTTTCATAAACTGAAATCCTTAGACTGAGGTAGCTTATTCCATTAATGGCTGTGAACAAAATCCTTTGTTTAAAGAGACTATTCTTCCACCTGACTTCATTCAAGTCTCTTTCAACAATTTTTAACAATTTGCTCTTCCTACTCTTCCAGTAGTGGGAATTCATTTTATTATCTTTTTGATTTGGGGTTACAGGGTGTGGCGTGGAGGTAAGGAAAGGAATTTGGCTCTGAGGTGACATACCTTTGCTTTTCCTCCATACCTCTGATTGGGGCAATTAGACATCCTCCTAACTGGACCCAGCAGGCAAATGGGTCTGGTTTCCCAAGTGAAAGGAGTTGCTATATTTCTGTCCTGCCAGGAAGGTAAATAGTCACAATGAGGCAAGTTGGAGATTGTAGGTAAAAACAATGACTACAGATGCTGGAAACCAGATTCTGGATTAATGGTGCTGGAAAAGCACAGCAGTTCAGGCAGCATCCGAGGAGCACTAAAACCAATGTTTCAGAGATTATACGTGCCCATCAGTTTAGCATTGAGGGATTTTACTTGGTGGCACATCCAGATGGTAGTCTCACTCAGAACCTAATTAGTGCCATAGTGAGAAGATGGTAAATTTCTCCCCAGGGCCCACTCACCCTATTATTTCCCCCAATGCCATCTCCAAGGGAGAGAGACCTCACACCCTACTTCCATCATCCTGTGCCCTTCTCCTGCCAACTAGGTGCTACCACCCTCCTGTTGTGTGCCAGCAAGATACAAAGCAGCTAATGCAAGCTGGTGAGATGTGGTTATGAGGCTTGGAGCAGAGCTTACTGTGTGAGACGGAGGTAAAGCACATTCACTCAAGCACTGTAGGTGAGTTGTGATTGATAAAGATCAACTGAAGAGGTCTCGTGCATGAAGTAGTGTGTGAGCCTGCTGGTCAAACAGCCTCAGGATATGACAAGGTTCGTTCACTGACCCTGACCATTCATGGGAGGTCATTTAACCTATATTTAATAGGTGAACTGGCGCAATTCACTCAAACACAAAGCGAGGTCTGCTGAAGCTTGCAGTGCAATTGGGTGAGTCCAGATTGCGTGTAGCTTTTATGCAACTTAACACATAGCACCATGTTTGCCACCTTGCCTACAAAACAAAAGGGAGGTGCACATTGTGATATCCACACCCTGACCAATTGTGTGTCAGTAGAACTCCATGTTGTCCTATTGGACGCGAATAATCTTTTACCACATTACAGTGAATGAAATTGTGTCCAAGTGTTAGAAAGTCGGGAACAACCAAATTGTCCACAGCTAGTTCCTGCGAATGGGTATGTTAGAAATATCTGACATTTTTTCCAAATAAATGTAGGTGTAGGTGTACGTTCCTGCTCTTTTTGAAATTGTACCTTTCACTGAGAGAATCTTTCATCCCAACACGTGGAAGTAGTTGGCAATGAATGTGTGTGCAGAGAGTGAAGTGGAGATCAGATCAATGATCCTACAATCAGAATTGGAAGATTTTGAGATGAACAGACTTTAAGAAAGTCCTGATGAAGGGCTTTTGCCCGAAGCGTCGATTTTCCTGCTCCTTGGATGCTGCCTGACTGGATGGGCTTTTCCAGCACCACTCTAATCTAGACTCTGATTTCCAGCATCTGCAGTCCTCACTTTTGCCTAGACTTTAAGAAATTGCCCATTGTCCAACCAACTCACATGAACATCCCCCTGGCCTGACACCCAATTTGTCTTGACTCTACACTTGCTGAAAAGCTGTTATCTTTGATGACAGCTTCAGGACAAGCCAGTGCCTGAGCGTAACCAATCTCCTGCACTGGGGCCTCAGCACAAACACTTTATGCACTAGTGGAGAGACACCAATAATGTCGCTCATTGCTCTGCAGGCAGAGGGTTGTTTAAATTTAGCAAACAAAGATACATTGCTTCCCATTCACTAAATAAAATAAAATCTCTTAATGCTTTCCAGCACTGAAAGCTTGTCATTTCCCTCTCCACAGTTGTTGCCATGACCCACTGAGATTTCCCAGCTTTCTTTATTTTTTCTTCTTTAAATTCAGCTTCTGTAGAATTGCATTTTTGACTTGGCAATAAATATGTTTGTCCCTTTTCTTAAAATGCTTGTATTTGAGAAGAGGCTGATCAATTTGAAAGTGCTCAGTTAAACGGAGAACACAAGAAGTTTAATTTACATTTCAATCAACAGAACTCTGACAAGAAACAAAATTAGAAACAACACAGGCTTAGTGCTTTGTTAGGTTTTATCCTGCCTTTGGTTTTGTCAAGTACAAGTATAGGGGAACACACTTATATAGGCCACCGATACAGAGCGCCAAATCCTCAGGAAGTTCGTGATTAAACTTGCCAGAAATAATTATGTATGTGTGAAAAAAACTGCTTGTGACATACAGAGGGGACAATAACTGGGGGAAACTGCTTTTAGGCAAGGAGCAGGACGTTTAAAGGGTATTTGAGGAACCAAACTTTCACCCAGAGTGTGGAATTCACTACCTAAAAGGGTGGTAGAGGCAGGAATCCTCAAGATGTGTAAGAACTATTTAGATGGGCACTTGAAATGCTACAGCATGCAAGACTGTGGGCCAAGTACGGAAAAATTGAATTAGAATTGATCAGTGCTTGATGACTGGTGTGGACATAATGGGGGAAAGGCCTTTACTATATTGTAAAAACTCTGTGACTCTCTCATTTCAGTTCAAATCAAACTTTAGTTGGCTCTCTGACTTAAGTTTTTTTTTACCAGTTTAAATCAGATTGATATAATTTTAATCGTAACACTTTCACTTACATTGTTTTTTAATTTGCTTGCTGATTTATGGGGACACATAGCCATGAAGTTTTACAAAATGGATAGAGGCTCTTCAGCCCATCATCAAACTCCTACCTACTCAGAACCATCACTTCTGAAGAAGGGTCACTGGACCCGAGATGTTACTCTGCTTTCTCTCCACAGATGCTGCGTTTTCCCAGCAATTGTTGTTTTTGGCAACTATCTACTCTCGTTTCATTTTCCAGCGAGTGGCTCATATTAGTATTTGTTTCAAACATATTTGAAGAATCTTAAAACTTAATTTCCTTAAGATAATATTTTTAAGAAAACTCCCCAGTGTTTCAGGTCTTTAGGTTGTTCCAGCCCCTAGTCATAGAATCATAGGAACCTGACAGTGTGCAAGCAGGCCATTCAGCCCATTGAATCCACACCAACCCTCCAAAGATCCTCCCACTCAGACCCAACCCCTACCCTTTCCCTGCATTTCCCAGCCTACCTGACCTATTTTATTTCAGAGCTGAAAATGTGTTGCTGGAAAAGCGCAGCAGGTCAGGCAGCATCCAGGGAACAGGAGAATGGACATTTCGGGCATAAGCCCTTCTTCATGCCCGAAACGTCGATTCTCCTGTTCCCTGGATGCTGCCTGACCTGTTGCACTTTTCCAGCAACACATTTTCAGCTCTGATCTCCAGCATCTGCAGACCTCACTTTCTCCTATTTTATTTCAGACTAGCCAATGAAGTTAGAGTTGCCAAGTCCGGTTTGGTGTATGCCTGGATGTTTAACCACATGGTGTCCTGCTTTGCACGACTCCCCATCCCCAAACCTGTAATGTTTATTTGACACATCCATCTTCACAGGGTTTGCTTCACCAATCAGATGGTGGACAGATTATCTAACTGGCTGATGTTTCACTCTCCACCTACCTTCTATCTCTGCGCTTGGAAAATACACCGAGGTGAAATTTATCTGCCTGGTTGACCCTCAGAATGAGGGTGACATTTGGTCACGGCAAGAATGCGCAAGTAGAGACTTTTTAACATGTGGAGGCTGTTGCACCACGCAGTTCGGACTGACCAGGAAGCTTTCCATCTTTTACCACTCACATAGGTGGATTAGAAGGCTTGACAGATTGGTAGGAGAAAGTGAGGTCTGCAGATGCTGGAGATCAGAGCTGGTGGAGGCTGTTGCACCACGCAGTTCGGACTGACCAGGAAGCTTTCCATCTTTTACCACTCACATAGGTGGATTAGAAGGATTGACAGATTGGTAATCAACTTATTTTCACACAACCTGGCACCTTCTGTGGCTGACAGCTCCTGGCGTGAAACCTGAACCTGAAACTCTTGTCCCATTCTAGTGTTGCTCTCTCTCCGTCACCGAATATTCTAGAGGTGGAGGCAACAGTGTTTGAGTGTGGTGGACAAGGTCAGATGTCACGTGACACCAAGTTATAGTCCAACAGGTTTATTTGAAATCACAAGTTTTTGGAGCGCTGCTCCTTTGTCAGGTGCAGTGAGGGAGAAGAGCACACAGGCACAGAGTTTATATGATTTGGAGATACCGGTGTTGGACTGGGGTGTACAAAGTTAAGTATCACTTTAATGTACTTAATTTCTCTTAAGATAATATTTTCAAGAAAACTCCCCGGTGCTTCATGTCTTTGGGTTGTTAGAGCCCATAGTCATAGAATCATTGAAACCCTACAGTGTGTAAGCAGGCCATTTGCCCATTGAGTCCACACCAACCCTCCAAAGATTCTCCCACTCAGACCCAACCCCTACCCTTTACTCACTTTAATCACTTTACTCACACCGCCTAATACTCTTGGTCACCTGCAGAGACTTATTATCTGATACTTCACTCACAGCAGTTGTCTGATCTTTTGATCTCTCTGCCTTTAAATTCTCTGTCTGTGTGCTTCTCTCTCACTTCACCTGATGAAGGGGCAGCACTCTGAAAGCTTGTGGCTTCAAATAAACCTGTTGGACTATAATCTGGTGTCATGTGATGTCTGATCAAATATCCCCTCCATCAAGAGAAGAGGGTTGGCTGCACTCATGGTGTCATAGAGACAGAGAGTCATAGAGATGTACAGCACAGAAACTGACCTGTCGGTCCAACCCGTCCATACCGACCAGATATCCCAACCCAATCTAGTCCCACCTGCCAGCACCCAGCCCATATCCCTCCAACCCTTCCTATTCATATACCCATCCAAATGCCTTTTAAATGTTGCAATTGTACCAGCCTCCACCACTTCCTCTGGCAGCGCATTCCATACACGTACCATACCCTGCATGAAAACGTTGCCCCTTAGGTCTCTTTTATATCTTTCCTCTCTCACCCTGAACCTATGCCCTCTAGTTCTGGGCTCCCCCACCCCAGGCAAGAGACTTTGTCTATTTTTCCTATCCATGTCCCTCATAATATTCGACCTTTATAATATTCCAAGACTCTGTTTCCACCACCTTTTCAGAAAGAGCGCGCCAAAGACACAGAGAATAAAGAAGGGTCACCAGACCCAACACATTATCTCTGTCTCTCCACAGATGCTGCCAGACCTGCTGAGTTTCTCCAGCACTTTCCGTTTTTGTTTGATAGAAAGAATAGAAGCCAAATACGCCAGGCTTGATCCTCAGCTGTGTTGAGATAATATCTGAATTTCCACAGTTGGAGAAACAGAATTTTTCTCTCTCTTCACACACTGGAGGTCATCATTGTTGGCGAGGCCAACATTTATTGCCCAAGGGGTAGTTAGGAACTAAACACATTGCTATGGGTCTGGTGACGCCAGTAGGTAGGACAAGGTAAGGACAAAGATTTTCTTCAGTAAATGCCATGAATGAAACAGATGGGTCTTTCCCAACCAACAACTGAGGCTCAATGGTCATCATTAAATTCTTAATTCCAAATATTTATTGGACTGAAATGTAACCTGCTGTCATTCGGAGGTGGGTGCGGTGAATTTGAACCCAGGTCCCCAGAATATTGTTGCGTCTCTGGATTAATATGCAATGATTTGGGCAACATGGTGGCTCAATGGCTAGCACTGCTGCCTCAGGAACCTGGGTTCAATTCCAGTCTCAGGCGACTGTCTATATGAAGTTTGAATATTCTCCCTGAATCTGTGTAAGTTTCCTCTGGGTGCTCCTGTTACCTCCCACAGTCCAAAGGCGTGAAGACTAGGTGGGAATGCAGGGTTACAAGGATCGGGTAGGGGGTCTGGGTACAGGTGGGGTGCTCTTTAGAGCGTCCATATTGTCTTGATGGGCCGAATGGCCTGCGTCCACAAAGAAGGGTTGCTATGGTTCTATGATAATACCACTAGACAAGTATTCTGGACATTATTCAATTGTGCTTCTGAAAAAAATTGCATGTATTCACATTGACTAGTTCCTGCCCATAATATGAGCACAGGATCAGGCAGAGGTTGCAATTTTCTCTGGAGTCAGTAACATTCTAAAATAGGCCTTATCTCCCCTTCGCAAGAAATTATGTGTCCTCCATGAATTTGAAAATATGAGACTGAGAATGAAGGCCCTTGTTAGAGATAATATGGGGTCAGTCTGAAACTCAGGTGGTCTTGTTGGGTTGGCAAGTTGGACCAGGTGACCTAGGAAGAGACTTACTGGTGGTCAGTCTCTGAGGTGGACTAAGGGAGAGCCTGTTACAGGGCTCTGGCTCTTGGGTTGAAGTGTAACAAGAAAAATAAAAATTGTAAAAGACCCCTTCTGCTCATTCCTTCACACAATCCCCTTGCTCCATGCATGTTACCTCTGCCCCAGTTCCCATCCCATTGGCTGCTTATCCTGCCTATGCCACTCTATCCCCATGACCCTTTATAGACTCTGTGTTGCTCAATGCCCATCACCAAAGGTTCAATTTCTCCATTAGTCTACCATGGGAAATCTTATCAAACGCCTTAATAAAGTCCATGTATACCACATCTACCGCTTTCCCCTCATCAACCTCTTTCGTCACCTTTTCAAAGAATTCAATAAGGTTTGTGAGGCACGACCTGCCCTTCACAAAACCATGCTGACTATCCTTGATCACATTATTCCTATCCAGATGTTCATAAATCCTATCCCTTACAATTCTCTAAGACTTTGCCCACAACAGAAGTGAGACTCACCGGCCTATAGTTACTAGGGTTATCCCTACTCCCCTTCTTGAACAAGGGAACCACATTTGCTAGCCTCCAATCTTCTGGCACTACTCCTGTAGACAACGAGGACATAAAAATCAAGGCCAATGGCTCTGCAATATCTTCCCTTGCTTCCCAGAGAATCCTAGGATAAATGCCATCAGGCCCAGGGGACGTATCTATTTTCACCCTTTCCAGAATTTCCAATTCCATCAAAAGCATCCTTGAACCAAATGCAAAGGACTATCTAACCTCTCCAAAAGATGGAAAAATATAAAACGTTCCTCAAGACTTTACCCATCACTGCCCCTTGTTCTCACATGCTCCCTAATTCCCACCCTTACAAACCCCTGCAACCTAATGCTCTCTCCAATTGTCCCTATGCCAACATAATGCACCACCACCACCATATCCTCCTTAATCCACCATGACAACTCATTGAATATTCACAAGTACAATTCACAGAGAATAAAAAGGAATAGTTTTCCAAATGGCCATTTAAGTTGCAGACCGTGTGTATGGCAAAATAAGACCATGGCAGAAACTGCAGCAGCTTCTCTTGATGAAGGGAAGATGATTTCTCCAAGATGCAAAGGGTGGAGGATAGTGACATCACACAGCCCTTTATGCAGCCCTGACATGAGGCATGTTGAATCTATTTTAATGCTTTCTTCTGAACTTCTGTGTTATATTGATTGAAACATGCCAACTTCCACATCAGTACACACTGAAAATAACCCAGTCACTGGGGATGACAGTGGTTTTGCATGAACACCATTGGGTTCGTAAACTAGAGTATCTGGCTACTGCGCTGAGACATATCAGTTCAAATCTCACCGGAGGAGCTATAATATAAAGCTATTCTTGACGATTATAACTATCATCAGTTGCTGTTCAAAACCTGTCAATGTGCTTGACTCTTAACTGACTGCTGCAATGACGATAAAGCACAGGGTTGAAGGGTCATGGGGATGACACAACTGTTGACTTTGTCAGCAATGAGCATATCATATTTTTTTAAAAAATACATCACCATCAGACCATACGTAAGAGGCACAGCTAGAGGTTGAACCAGTCCATTGAGCTTGTGCATTCACAGACCAAGAAAAACAATACAGCACAAGACCAGGGCCTTCAGTCCACCACGACTGTGCCCACACATGATGTCTTTCTAAACTAAAGACCTCTATGCAATCCATATCCCTCTATTCCCTGCCTATCCACGTATCTGTCAAGATGACTCTTAAGTATTGATATGGTATTCGCCTCCACCACTTCCTCTGGCAGAGCATTCCAGACACTACCATCCTCTGTGTAAAGAACATGCTTCTCACATCTCCTTTTAACTTACTTTCTTTTACCCTCCTTAAACCTATGCTTTGAGTAATTGAAATTTCTACCCTGGGATAATGACTATCCATTCTATCCATGCTCCTCATAATTTTGTGAAGTTCAATCAGGTCTCCCCTCATCCTTCGACATGCAAGTGAAGACAATTCATGTTCGTCCGATCTCTCCTCATTGCTAATATCCTCCAAAGCAGATAACATTCTGGAAAACTGAAGGACCTGCAGATGCTGTAAACGGAAACAAAAGCAGAAATTGCTGGAAAAGCTCAGCAGGTCTGGCAGCATCCGTGGCGAGAAATCAGAGCTAACGTTTTAGGTCCAGTGACAGGTTGAAACAGTCGACCTGAAATGTTAACTCTGATTTCTCTCCACAGATGCTGCCAGACCTGCTGAGCTTTCCCAGCAACTTTTGCTTTTTTAACATTCTGGAAAACTATTTCTGTACCCTCTCCAAAATCTCACATCTTTCTGGTAGTGTGGCGACCAGAACTGTACACTTTCCTGATGAAGGGCTTTTGCCCGAAACTTCGATTTTCCTGCTCCTTGGATGCTGTCTGACCTGCTGTGCTTTTCCAGCACCACTCTGATCTAAACTGTACACAATATTCCAACTGTGGCCAAACTAAAGTTCTACATGGCTGCACATAACTTGCAACTTTTTATAGTCTATGTCCCAATCGATGAAGGCAAGCATACCATATGTCTTCTTGACCACCCTATCCACATGCTGTTGCTACTTTTGGGGAACTATGGACCTAAATTCAACTGTTTATACATTAGTAAATCATTAGATTTTTCAAGTACCTCACACCTTCAATTACAGCTTAACAACATTCCAAGTGACATCTGATATTTGTTTTTTTATAGAATCATGTCATCATACAGTTCAGATAGAAGCCTTTTAGCCCATCACCCTGTGCTAGCCCATTGAGTGAAATACCTCATTGGTCCCACTTCTTTCTTCTGCAAACGTTTCCCTTATTTATTAAGGCACTTTTTTGATTTTGCTTTCAAAAATTCTTTCCACTAATAACAACAATGATAACAAAAGAGAAACATAAAAAGAAACAAGAATTGAGGCAATTCATTTAAAATGTTCTTGGCAGCGAAGGGCAAAATTGTTGGTGGTTCAGAATAAGGTCATTTCTAGATTCTTTTGAGAGGATTTAATTAGGTTTTGTGCGTGCGTCTCTTCTGGGACAAGAATCCATTAGTGGAAATGTTGAACATGTTTTAAAGAATGTAGCAGTTTCCACATGTCATGAGTATCCTGACCTTACTCGATGTGGCACATGTGCAGTGACAGGCTTCATATGAAGTGATTGTTGTGTAAGCCACATCTCTGTTGTCGATCTTCAGAGCACAAACATGTTAAACGAGTCAAGCTCTTGGCAGTGCATTTACCAAAAGTGTGCTTTCAATCATATCCAAAGCATCCTTTTCTGGGCATCCCACTTTAGAAAGACAGCCAAGATCTTGCAGAAGGTGCAGTAGAATTGTACAAAGGATAAAGGACTTCAAGTTATGTGAAGTGGCTGCAGACTCTTGGATTGTTCTCCTTCAAATACAGAAGGCTAACAGGAGATTTCATTGAGATAGTTGAAATTATGAGGCACTTCGGTAGAATGGATAGGATGGACGAAGGGTCGCAGAGATCCGAAATGTTGAGTTTGCATTTTTTAATATAATTTGTGATGTGTGGGTGATGCAGGAAGACCAATGTTTGTTTCCCTTCCCTAATTGCCTTTGGACTGAAAGACTCACCCAGCCATTTCAAAGAGACGTTGAAAGTTAGCCAGATTGCTGTCAGTTTGGAGCAACATTTCAGCCAGATCCCATAAGGTCCCTAAAGAACATAAGTGAACAATTATGACAGCTGTATTAGTCACTATTACTGAGACTACTTTGCACCCCATGTTTGTTAGATGAATTTAAATTCTACCTATTACTATTGATGGGTTAGGAACCCCTATCCCAGAGCATCAAGCAAGCCTCTTGATTACTAACTCAGTGACACTACTACAACATCATTTCTCTCCACTGGTGTTTCTTGACTTCCTGAGTGTTTCTAGTTTTTTATGTTAAAAATCACACAACACCAGGTTACAGTCCAACTGGTTCATTTGGAGGCACTAGCTTTTAAAGCACTGCTTCATCAGGTGGTTGTGGAGCAGAATTCTGCTTCACAGCCATCTGATGAAGAAGGAGGACTTTGAAGGCTAGTACCTCAAATTGAACCTGTTGGATGTAGGTTTGCTCGCTGAGCTGGAAGGTTCATTTTCAGACGTTTCATCATCGTACTAGGCAACATCTTCCGTGAGCCTCTGGACAAAGCCCTGCTGTTGTTTCCTGCTTTCTATTTATATGTTAGGGTTTCCTTAGGTTCCTAGAAAGTGGGGAACACCAGCAGTGCTTCATCTGGAGGCTCACTGAACATGTTACCTAGTATGGTGACGAAACATCTGAAAATGAACCTTCCAGCTCAGTGAAGAAACCTACATTCAGAACCTCAACCTGAGCTACAAATCTTCTCAAAACTCGCTAAAACCTGTTGGACTTTTTCTTGATGTTGTATGATATTTAACTTTGTCCACCCCAGTCCAACACCAGCACCTCTAAATCGTAGCTTTTTATGTCTTCCTTTCAGATAGGGAGAAACAACAGTTGTTTACCAGAGAACTAACCAATTCATGCCTTGAGCCTGCTCTGCCATTTAATACAATCATGGCTGATCTCATCTCAGCCTCAATTCTATTTTCCTGTACACTTCCTACGACTCTCCAACCCATTGCTAATTAAAAACCTATTTATTTCCTCCTTTAATGTAGTCAGTGTCCTGACATTCTCTGCAGCCTGGGGTAGTGAATTCCATGGATTCACGACACTTTGATGACTAGCCCTGGAATTTCAAAACTAAAACAAGGAGTGAGATGGGAACAAATGCCTGAGAAGAGATAGGGAAGTAAATGAGCATGAGGAACTGGAACATGTGTTCAACAAATGCCGTACAGATGAATAGCACGTCCATCCATATTAATCATTTTATCAGTCAATTGAGACCATGCATCTGTCCTATATACAGCATGATGCTTATTCAAAATACATGAGAAAACCTGCCTCAGAATCAATGTCTATAGGTGCCCATAAGGGCCAGAAGAATAGCTGTCATGAAGTATCAGCATGATTGTGTTTGATAAGCATATCCTGTAATGTGCATTGAATTAGAGATATCTACAGTTGTGTCTCTTTAGAGCTATAGAAAGTGGATCACATTTGCAAACACTCCACTGTTTTGATTGGTCTTGTTCCACTCAAGTGTCACACATACTCAGTGTTTAACATGAAGCATTTTGAACATAAATTTAACTTTGTGTCAGCTAGCTTGTTGCCAGGTGCTTAAGGCATAACTGTAGATAAATGGTTAAGTTTTGCAATTCCGCTGAGTGATAATGAGAAGCTAAATTTCCACAGTCCGGTGTTATGTCACAACCTCTCTGTTTCTGGCCAGAATGAGGCATCCATATATGCAATATATGTGATAAAGGACTACAAGCTGGTTCACCATTTAACTTTGTGGTTGACCTTATCTCTCTGGCCCCAAGCTCAATGTGATCCATATTTGAATGTCAAGAGGATACTAATTATTCAAATCTCCCTGTCTCTGGAGATGTTGCAATGGGTGCAACAAAGAGCATTAGGAACGGTTAACACAAAGTTAACATTTCGTTTGAAACACAGGCTAAAGTCTCAGTCAAATCTGCATCATGAATTTGTCGCTGATTCTCCAAATCTCTCAGCATCAGGATATTGTGCAACAAATCTGTTGGGATACAGCACAGTTGTCAGACCATTCCAGATAGTGAGCCACATTTCAATCCTTCTCTCACTCAGTGGGTCGAGTGAGAAAATTTCAGAAAGGTAAACTTTGCCACGGCACTAAACATGAACATCAGAAAACAACTCCAAGCAATAAATTGATTCTTCAAATCAGTGATAAAAAGTGTGGTGTTGGAGAAGCACAGCCGATCAGGCAGCATCCGAGGAGCAGGAGAATCGACATTTCGAGCATAATGCTCCTCAGATGCTGCCTAACCAGCTGTGCTTTTCCAACACCACACTTTTTGACTCTGATCTCCAGCATCTGCAGTCCTCACTTACTCCTAACTAATAAAAATGACCATTAGAAAGTTACAAATAAAGTGGAGACAATAAATAAAACCTTCATTTTCAGTTAAGAAATAAACCTCTAAGATCCTGTTCACCAGGATTAGGTTTAATGAACACTGACCTTGGTCCGCCTCTTGTAGGCACGATCTGAGCTAGCTTCAACAGAATTCCCATGACATTGGCGGTTAGTGGTGCTTGCTTTTCAGCCTAGCTCTTCTCCTGTCTCAGCCTGCTTTGTATGTGGTGTTGTCTTCACAGGAGAGAAGGAGGATGAAAATAAGTGGGTGACTGCACGGCTCATTCTCACTCACATACTCACCAGTTCCTGAGTCACTTAACCACCACCAGCTCCCCCTCCACGCTCCCTCCTCAATCAGTCACTCTCTCGTTCATCCACATACCTATCCAAAACCCATGCTGGTCCTCACACATTCACTCACATGACGGGATTGTTCTAAAAGGTACCAACATGTGCTACCTCCCACCCAGTCTAACACTTCATCTTTCCTGTTGTTGATGCTGTTGTTGATCCTTTGCCTCCTCATGAGTGCTGTGTTTCCCCTTTCCCCCTCCTCCAAAGGTCAGAGTCTCATCACCATGAATAGGAAGGGGTTAGAGGGATATGATGAAGGGCTTTTGCCCAAAACATCAATTTTCCTGCTCCTCGGATGCTGCCTGACTGGCTGTGCTTTTCCAATACTATTCTAATTCAGAGGGATATGGACCAAATGCTGGCAAATGGGACTAGATTAATTTAGGATATCTAGTCAGAATGGACAAATTGGAGCAAAGGGTCTGTTCCTGTGCTGTACATCTCTATGTCTCAATGGCAGTCCCCCACCCTGATCAATGTCCACATTCTCACTATCTCATCTTCTCCCTTTCCCCAATGGCCAGAATCTGACCACTTCCTTCACACTATCTCCATGTCCTCCCAGTCTCCCTGCTGTCACTTCCCCTGTCCCCAAGTTAGTGTCTATCCGATGGCCTCCCAGTCCCCATCCTGTTGACTCTCCCCTCCCCGTTGACTTTCCCCTCCCCGTTGACTCTCCCCTCCCCGTTGGCTCCAGACCTCAGGCTGAGCAAAATCACTCACATCGTTCTGTGTAAAACTCCCCCAGTTCCAGACCGCTTCTCTCTCACTATTGAGCCTCACACAACAAAAGGCAGGAGGGAAACAGCCTCTGAACAGAGGAGCTGTTCCTTATAAAGTCTTGCAGTTTTTCACGGCTGCATTTTATAGAGTCATAGAGTCATAGAGATGTACAGCATGGAAACAGACCCTTCGGTCCAACCCATCCATGCCGACCAGATATCCCAACCCAATCTAGTCCCACCTGCCAGCACCCGGCCCATATCCCTCCAAACCCTTCCTATTCATATACCCATTCAAATGCCTCTTAAATGTTGCAATTATGCCAGCCTCCACCACTTCCTCTGGCAGCTCATTCCATACACGTACCACCCTCTGCGTGAAAAAGTTGTCCCTTAGGTCTCTTTTATATCTTTTCCCTTTCACCCTAAACCTATGTCTTCTAGTTCTGCACTCTCCGACCTCAGGGAAAAGACTTTGTCTATTTATCCTATCCATGCCCCTCATAATTTTGTAAACCTCTATAAGGTCACCTTCAGCCTCCGACCCTTCAGGGAAAACAGCCCCAGCCTGTTCAGCCTCTCCCTGTAGCTCAGATCCTCCAACCCTGGCAACATCCTTGTAAATCTTTTCTGAACCCTTTCAAGTTTCACAACATCTTTCCGATAGGAAGGAGACCAGAATTGCACGCAATATTCTAACAGTGGCCTTACCAATATCCTGTACCAACATGACTTCCCAACTCCTGTACTCAATACTCTGACCAATAAAGGAAAGCATACCAAATGCCTTCTTCACTGTCCTATCTACCTGCATTCCGAGGTAACCCTCTTTGCTGTCCACTACACCTCCAATTTTGGTGTCATCTGCAAACTTACTAACTGTACCTCTTATGCTCACATCCAAATCATTTATGTAAATGAGAAAAAGTAGAGGGTCCAGCACCGATCCTTGTGGCACTCCACTGGTCACAGACCTCCAGTCTGAAAAACAACCCTCCACCACTACCCTCTGTCTTCTACCTTTGCGCCAGTTCAGTCGGCTTCACAGTAACCTAGGACCCCTGTGCTTCTGACAGGCCTGCAGTTTGCCTGGATTTCAGTTAGTAGTGGTGTACCACAGGATCTGTTTTCGGGCCACTGCTGTTTGTCATTTTTATAAATGACCTGGAAGAGGGTGTAGAAGGTTGGATTAGGAAATTTGCGGATGACACTAAAGTTGGTGTGGACAGTGCAGAAGGATGTTGCAGGTTACAGAGGGACATAGATAAGCTGCTGAGCTGGACTAAGAGGTGGCAAATGGAGTTTAATGCGGAAAAGTGTGAGGTGATTCACTTTGGAAGGAGGAACAGAAATACAGAGTACTGGGCTAAAGGTAAAATTCTTGGTAGTGTGGATGAGCAGAGAAATCTCGGTATCCAAGTGCATAGATCCCTCAAATTTGCCACCCAGGTTGATAGGGTTGTTAAGAAGGTGTACGGTATGTTAGCTTTTATCTGTAAAGGGATTGAGTTTTGGAGCCATGAGATCTTGTCGCAGCTGTACAGAACTCTGATGCTGCCACACTTGGAGTATTGCGTACAGTTCTGGTCACCACATTATAGAAAGGATGTGGAAGTACCGGAAAAGCTGCAGAGGAGATTTTCCAGGGTGTTGCCTGGTATGGAGGGAACGTCTTATGAGGAAAGGCTGAGGGACTTGAGGCTGTTTTCATCAGGGAGAAGAGGTTAAGAGATGACTTAATAGAGGCGTACAAGATGATCAGAGGATTCGATTGGGTGGACAGTGAGAGCCTTTTTCCTTGGATGGTGATGGCTAGCATGATGGGACATAGCTTTAAATTGAAGGGTGATAGATATAGGACAGATGGCAAAGGTAGGTGCTTTACTCAGAGAGTAATAGGGGTGTGGAATGCCCCGCCTGCAACAATAGCGGACTTGTCATCGTTAAGGGCATTTAAATGGTAATTGGATACACAAATGGATGATAATGGAATAGTGTAGGATAGATAGGCTTCAGATTGGTTTCACAGCTCAGCGCAACATCAATGGCCAAAGGGCCTGTCTTGCGCTGTAATGTTCTATAATGTCCTATAATGTTCTATAATCTTGTGACTTGTCCAGTAGAACCAGACCACTCGGAGCTGAGTGTGGATAAATGGTGTTTGTTAGTGGATTAACACTTGCCAGCAAAACAGGAAAACAGCACCCAATAGATCATAATGTTTGATTTTACAACTCAGAAATAGATCATTCCACAAAAGCCTCCTTCTATCAATCTTCATTTACACCAGCTCATGTACCCTGTAACTTCCTCCTTCATGTGTTTAGCTAGCTTTCCCTTAACCTATGCTCTTTGCCTCATGTTGTCCCAGTCCTCCCTAATTCAGCTGCTGAAGTTTTCACCTATGCCGCTGTTAACTTTAGCTTAAACTATAACAGCACAATGTGTGTAATGGAATACTCCCCACGTGCCTGATGATTGTATCTCCAACAACACGCAAGAAACCTGGCACCATCCGGGACAAAGCAGCTTCGTTGACTAGGACCACAACAGCTCACTGTCTCCGCCACCAATACTCAGTCACAGCAGTGTGTACTATCTACAAGATGTCTTGCAAAATTTCAACAAAGGACCCTACACAGCACCTTCCAAACCAACAACCATGACTATCTAGAAGGACAAGGGCAGCAGGGACATGGAAACATTACCAAGCCACTCACCATCTTGAAATAATCTGGTGTCCCTTCCATGCCACTGGGTCAAAATCCTGGAATTCCCTCCCGAAGGACATTGTGGGTCAGTCCACCAACTACAGTGGTTCAAAAAGGCAGCTCAGTAACATCTTCTCAAGGGCAACTATGGATGGACGATAAATTCTGCCTTAATCAGCAATGCTGAAATCCTATGAGTGAATAAAGAAATCGCTTGGCAAGCCATCCAACATCCACCCTCACTAAACCAAAACTTACCCATGTCTCTGCTGCCTTATCCATAACTCTTAATGGTAGAGTTTAGTGTTACTGACCCTGGTGAGTCACTGATACAGAAACCGTATTGTTCCTTTTAACCACCATCAGCTCCAAATCACAAACCATCCTGATTTGGAAATATAAAACCTATTGTGTTATTGTTAGAGACAAAAAAACTGCAGATGCTGGAATCCAGAATAGACAGGCAGGAGGCTGGAAGAACACAGCAAGCCAGGCAGCATCAGGAGGTAGAGAAGTCAACATTTCAGGTATAACCCTTCTTCAGGACTGAATAATACGGTTTCTCTATTGGACTGAAAAAGGGTTGTACCTGCAATGTTGACTTCTCCACCTACTGATACTGCCTGGTTTGCTGTGTCCTTCCAGCCTCCTGCCTGTCTACCTTGTGTTATTGTTGTAAGGCTAAAATCCTGGAATCTCTCCCTAACAGCAGTCTAGGTGTATTCTGCCAGCAATGATTCCCGACAGTAGCTTTCAATCACTTTCTCAAGGACAGTTAGGCTTTACTAAAGATGTTTACATTCTGTGAATTCATTAACTTTTTACATTTTTTAAGAAAGCTGTATCACTGAGTCCGAGTGCAGACTGACAATGAATGGCAGGTAACCCAATGACTGACAGCAATCATTAGATTCCCTACAGTGTGGAAACAGGCCCTTCGGCCCAACCAGTCCACACCAACCCTCCGAAGAGTAACCCACCCAGACCCATTTCCCTCTGACTAATGCACCTAACACTATGGGCAATTTAGCATGGCCAATTCACCTGAATTGCACATCTTTGGACTGTGGGAGGAAACCGGAGCACCCAGAGGAAACCCACACAGACACCGGAAGAATGTGCAAATTCCACACAGGCAGACACCCGAGGCTGGAATCGAACCTGGGAACCCTGGTGCTGTGAGGCAGCAGTGCTAACCACTGAGCCACCATGCCGCCCTCTTTCAAAGCTGCCAGTGAAATTGGGTCAGACAGAAAGATACTAACTTGCTTCCAATTGTGAGGGAAGACCAAAACTCGGAGACATATTGTAAGTTACCTTCCAAGAACTGTCATGTAAAATTTAAAAGAAACCTCTTTCCTGAGAAAGGGGAAGAATGTGAAATTTGCTCAAATTATCAGAATGATTGAGTTATTACACAACAGAAGAAGGCCATTCGGCCCATCGAGTCTTTATCGGCTCTTAGAATAGAAACCTTGACACAGCCATTCCCATGCCCTTTCTCCACAACTCCTCTCACTTATCTCTCCACCCTTCAGGCTCTCTGCCTGTATTCCTGATGAAGGGCTTTTGCCCGAAACGTCGATTTTACTGCTCCTTGGATGCTGCCTGAACTGCTGTGCTTTTCCAGCACCTCTCTAATCTAGACATTGGAAAGAAACTGCCAGACATTTGTTAAGCTTTTGGTACAGGAGAGCCCTTTTCACATTCAGCTTTCAGAATCCACAAACAGCCATACATTTGGCAAAGATATAACCTTAAGTTAATTGATTCAATAGTTGTCCATGATAAATCTTCAAGCAACCAATTTTCTCTTTCTGATTTTTCACCAAATGTCACTGTCATAGATCAATGAAGCCCATTTAAGTGTATAATTGTGTCAGTTACAAGATAATAATTGTTAATATTAATGATCAGAATACAAGAGCTAGCTTATCTTTATTTATTCCGTATTTTCAGAAGGAAAGTCTACAATGAAAGCATCTTTGCATTATACATGAGCATTTTCCTGGACAATTTAAGAACATTGAGGTTAGACTTGTGTCACTCATCTTGCTTTTAGCATTTGCAGCTAATTTCCGTTCCCATCAATGCTCCGGCATAGCTTTATCTCCCAGAGGTATCCTTCACTTCCAAAGCTGATTAGGAAGTGTGGGAATAGAGATAGACAATTCCAGTTCAGTGGAAGAGCGAAACTAGAGGTCATCAATTTTAAATAGTTGTCAAGACATCAAGTAAGGAATGCAGGAGAAACCACTTTGTCCACAGAGTGGTGAGAGTATGGGCTTCACCCCCCAGGAATAGTGAAAAAGTGAATAGTATTGTGGCATTCAAGGGGAAATTATACCAGCATTTGCGGGATACATTCTGATCGACTCAGATGAGGAAGGGTGAAGTAGTTGGAACTGATTGGGCCTCATGGCCTTATGTTGAGCAGTGTACTTCAGAGAGAAGTTGGGTTGTACGGAGACATTACTCAGCTTTCCTTCACTCTGAGGTCTGAGTTCAACTCCAGAATCAGACTGAATGTTTGCCTATGGTACACAAAATGCTCAGGCAGTCATAGTCAGCTGTCACTTGAAATTGGGCCAAGGCTATCCAAGCTTGGCTTTCATTGGCACTTCATTTGATTGATGCCACAAAGGTCTCTTACAGAAAATGTTCAGCCTACCTTGGAGAAGCTTTATCTTGCATCTAACCAGAATTCTAGCTAACGTTCAGAGTTGTAGATCCCTGATAGGCATTCCTACCACATTGGTAGTTGTGCCTTCAGCTGTTCTGGAACTCCCTCCCACATGTAAAGCAATTTGAGATGGTTAGCCATGCGAAAGGTGTGATATAAAATGAGGCCAGATACTGAAAGTGGAAAAATATTCTGTTTACTGACATTATCAACACTTTGTTCATGAACAGAAGAATCACTCAAATTGTCACTAATGCGTACCATTCTTACTCATGAGTTTGTACTTTGAAGAGTAATCATGTTTCCTTCCAGGTAATTTTCACATAAAATGTCCTATCTCTTATCGAAGAGGTATTGTTGCTTTTCCATTATTGTGGTTATTTTCATCTTGTCTAACAAAGATATCCTACAATTAATTTGGAGTGTTATCCACCTCTGCCCATCAAGCAGAAACATGGCAGCTAAGTGTTGGGTTTGATTCAAATTTGGAAACATCCTTGGCTGGGCAGATGCATTAGCACACTCATTAAATTTATTTTTGGGGTCTGGGAGACGGTAACAAAACAGCACTTATTGCCTATCCTTGTCTCCCTGAGGGCATTGAAAGGCAAACACAGAGATCAAGGCATTATTACCAGTTGGGATTTTATAGCAATCAGCATTTCAAATTTCGTATTCCTGGCATCTGCCCACAAGTTATCAGATTTGTTGAACTAAACTACATTAATTGCCAATGTGGGACTGGAACATCAAGTCTCTGGTGGTGTAATTCTGTCTCCATACCTGTTAGGTTATTGCAACCTCTGGAGCTGGGCTATTAATCCAAACTGAAATGGTGAGAAAGAGTCCTGCTTCGTTGCATTGTAATACTCCCCGGACCAGGGAAAACTGTATGTGCAGAGGCAATGGTGCATTGGTAATGTCAGTGCACTAGCAATCCAGAGTCTCAGACTAATGGTTTGTTTGAATCCCGCTACGCCAGATGGTGAAATTTAAATTCTGTAAAAATCAGGAGCTTTAAAACCAGGCTAATAGCAGCGACCGACATAAAATCCCATCTTATTTGCTCTTGGCCTTTTGGGAAGACAATCTGTCAGCATTACTTGGTCTGAACCACAGGTGGGTCCAGACCCATGGCAATATAGTTGACTCCTAACCACCCTCTGAACTGGCCTAGCAAGGCATTCAGTTCCAGGGCATTTAGGAATGAATGATGAATGTTGGTTCAGTCACTGACACCTATATCTAATGAATGCATTAGAACTCCATTTTGGCCCAGTGGTTAGCACTGCTGCCTCACAGCACCAGGGACCCAGGTTCAATTTCAGCCTCAGGCGACTGTTAGTGTGGAGTTTGCACATTCTCCCTGTGTCAGCGGGGATTTCCTCCACGTGCTCCAGTTTCCTCCCACAATCCAAAGTTGTGCAGGTTAGGTGGATTGGCCATGCTCCATCACCCATAGTGTTCAGGGATGTGCAGGTTAGTGCATCAGTCAGGGGTAAATATAGAGAAGGGGAATAGGTCCAGGTGGGTTACTCTTTGGAGGGTTGGTTTGGACTTGTTGGGCTGAAGGGCCTGTTTCCACATTGTAGGGATTTTATGATTCTACGAACAAAGCAGTCCTTCTGACTGGGCCTGCAAGTGCGATGACTATTATCCTCATCCTATTTCTGTTCTTTGACACAAAGAGATAAGACGTTCGCTCCTGAATTTCGTGCCGCTAGTCACCTGCAGTGACATTCTGCCCAGTCTGCACTGAAGTAACTAAATCTTATTTCACATTCTTTCCTTCGGGTTTCAGTGCTGACATCGTAATTCAGGGATTTATAGTTGTGTAAAGCGAGCTCTATCTACCAATAATCGCCTTGAAATCTTAACCATTTTAATAAACTCTTCCCCTCAGCTACCTTTGATCCACTGTGGACATAATTAGCTTCCTTAAATGCTCCTTGTTCCCAACCTCCAACATAAGTTCTGCTGTTCTGTTTTGTACAGCTTCAACAGCCACGATGGAGTCACTATCATGACACAAAGGTTTGGTTGCAGCGTCATTGGGTCTTTTTAGCTTCCTCGAAATTATTCCTCTTTTTTTTTTGTTTTGCCCCCACTTAAGTTCTCACCTTCCCAAATGGTTAATCACCAGAGGACACAGGTTTTAGGTAATTGACTGACAAAAGGACTATAAGTGACTTGGGAAGAATCTATTTTTACTGCAGCGAGAAGTTGTGAAATTCAATAGCAATGTTCAAAAGGAAATTGAATAAATATTTAAAAGGAGAAAATGTGAATGGCTATGGGGAAAGGCAGTGAAGTGGGACTAATTGGGCAGTTAATTACAACAGCTGGCACAGACACAATGGCCTTTTATGCTGTATAATTCTATAGTTCCGTCCCTCCTTTTCCTTTCCTGAAGGTTTTGACATTATTGTCATCAGGTGCTCCTAGGGCCATTTGTCCTTTATTTCTCTCAGACACCTTAACAAATGTACAGTTTTGAAGATCAATTTTCTCCAGTTTTACTTCATGTTGAATGCCGTTGAATCATAGATTAATATCGTATGGATGGAGGCCGTTGGGCCCTGCATGCCTCTGTTATCTCCTTGACAAAGTTATTGATTTCGTCTCACTCCCCAACACTTTCCTCCAATTTTATCCCCTTCGAGTAAAGATGAAATTCCTTTTGACAGTGATTATTCATTCCACTTCCTCTCCCCTTTCAGGCAGTGCATTCCACTTAGAACTTGTTGTGTGATGCATAATAACATCTCCTCATCTTCCACCTGTTTATTTTTCCAAATATCTGAAATCTGTGCCCTCTAGTTTCCCACTATCTCATCAGTGGAAATCTCTTTTCCTTATTCACATTAGGAAAGGGCCCTTGATGATCTTAAACACCTCAAATCTTTGACACAAATTTGTTCCCTCGGTCTCCTTGCTGTTGTCGTCCATTTTGAATACATGACTAGTTTGGCAGAAACAAAGTGTATAAATGTTTGGCTCAAAGCCAATGCCATACACTGAAAGCTTTACTGTCAGCAAAGGTTTGAAGATACACACAGCTTTGTTACGAGTGTCCAAACTTGTGGTCGGGTTAGGGTTCGGGGAGGGAGATATTGATAGTCAAATCTATCTTGTTAGCAGGCTCTCAATGAGTAGAATGCTGTAGACCAAGCAAGTTCAGCTCTGAACCTGCTAACGTAGGGATTAGTAAGGATGAGCAGTATAACTGATTCAAGGTGAAAGCTTAACCAACACTCAAGGAAGGAAACAGTAAGGACTGATGGATTGATGGGTTTCAATGAAGAGGGACAATTAGAGGCTTTATGCAGCAAAGGATTTAGCATCAACTCTCAAGTTGAATGGCCAGTTTGTGTACTGTACCTTCCCTATATTTGAATGTTGCACTAAGGGTAAATAAGTTCTCCAGCATTGCTTTTGACAAATAGAAAATAGCAGCTTTCAAAGTTATTATAACCTCTGAGGTGAAGTCATACATGAAGTAATAACAGGAACCAGTTGGAGAAGTGTGCTCTACATAGAGGCTTGGCATTGGGAATTTCCCTTCAAGTATCTGGAGACATTTTGAGACTCCATGTATAAAAATGAAACTTTGTAAATAAAATAGAAGACATTTAACTATTAGAGATTTCCAGAAATTGAACCTTCAGGTCTCAGTGACTGGGAACCTTTCGCAGGTTTATCAGCTTCTGAAAGATAAAAGATTGACATACACAAGGGTTGTCTCATCCCATTCTCCAAGACTTGCCTCTTAACAACTTCCTATTTGATATCCATCTGGACAGCTAGATGAGACTTGGATCAAGCTCCTCATAGGAAGACTGACACTTCTGACAATGCATCATTGCCTCAGAAATGGAGTGTTAGCCTTGACAGCAATATCGAGGCTTCAGCTAGCTCCTAACTCCGAGATAAGAATGCTACAAACCCAGTTAAGTTGACACCACCAGTGTCCCAGCTGGAAATGAAATGTTGATAGACTTTCTTCTCCCTGTCAGTTATCATACCTTCCCAGCATTCACTGTTCGAATGCCAATTATTTGCTCTTTCTGTCTTTCAGTGCATCTTAAGTTTTAATTCTGGAGCCTGGTGAGAGACATCAGGAGGATGTACTGCCCTGCCACTGAGCAGTTGTTGCATTTTGAGATTGTGTTAGCTGCCTCACTTTTATCATTGATTGAAAAGAGCTCAACGTCAATGTGTAGGCGGATGGTTGGTGTTTAAATATCAGACAGCACACAAGCTCGAGTGTGTAACAGGGTAGCAGCATACTGAGGGGAATCAAGGCAATGCATTTCAAATTACTTGCCTCTTACAGACCTCAAAGCATCTCTCACCAGACTTCAATACGTTTTATCTTCACCTTGACTTACCGTATTTTTAAATTACTGTATCTATTATCCATTTCTCTCTATTTAACTGTCCTCACTGTCTATCAAATGCACTGACCATACAAAGTCCTTCATGCATTTTGAATCTCCTGGCCCTTGTTCTCAGCTATTGCATTGTTGTCTCATTCTATTTTGTGCACTGCTCCCTGTAATAATCTTGTTCCCAGAAAGAGAAGTCTATAAAGAAATGTCTGTGGCTGGGATATTTTAACTGAAAATATATTTCACATGTAAGGATTTGATTAAGTTCAGAAACTGAGGAGAGGAATTTTGATCTTTTGAAAAAAAAGGGGTTTGTGTCAAGTGGAGGAATTAAACCTGAGATCTCCATTTTCCCACATTAGCCCTCCCAGTGACATTGCTTTATCTGACTTCAACTGAGGTCGGAAAGTGAGAGGCTGCCCCATCGTTAACAATGAGTATATTCAATTCCCTACAGTGTGGAAACAGGCCCTTCTGCCCACACTGACCCTCTGAAGAGTAACCCACCCAGACTGTTTCTCTCTGACTAATGCCCCTAACACTGTGGCCAATTTTGCACATCTTTGGATTGTGGGAGGAAACCGGAGCACCTGTAGGAAACCCACACAGACACAGAGGGAACATGCAAACTCCACACAGACAGTCGCCTGAGGCTGGAATCGAACCCAGGTCCCTGGCGCTGTGAGGCAGTAGTGCTAACCACTGAGCCACCGTGTCACCCCTAAGTAGGGGTTTAAATCTGATCACATCACTACCAGCCTCTCTAACAATTTGAGTGGGCTCTTATCTAGCTCTGAGTGATGTGGATTACAGCAAGATAGGCTGGAGATTCGGACACCATATTCAACAAGCCCCATCTCAACATCAAGTCATTTTGCTGCGTCGGGTTCAATTCTCTTAACCAGCTTCAGAATCATAGCATCACACGGCATGGAAACATTGCTTTGGTCCAATCTGTCCACACTGACCATCTTCCCAAACTAAACTGGTCCCACTTGCCTGCGCTTGGCCCATATCCCTTCAAATCTTTCCTATTAACAAACTTATTCAAAAGTCTTTTAAACATTGTAACCGTACCTGCGTCCACCACTTTCCGTGACAGCTCATTCCACACACGAACCACTCTCTGTGTAAAAAGGTTGCCTCTCATGTCCTTTTTGAATTTTTTCTTTCCTCACCGCTCGCTAGTTTTTAACTCCCCAACCTAGAGAAAAGATTCCTGCCATTCCTATCTATGCCCCTCATGATTTTTTAAAATTCACTAAGGTCACCCTTCAACCTCCTACAGTCCAGTGAAAAAGGTCCCAATCTTTCCAATCTAGTTTTATATCTCAAACCCTTCATTCCCAGCAACATGTAGGTAAACCTTTCTGAATCCTCTCCAGTTAATAATATCCTTCCTATAACAGGGTGACCAGAACGGCACACAGGACTCCAGAGGAGGCCTCACTAACAGTCTGTACAACCTCAACATGGTATACCAACTCCTATACTCAATGGTCTGAGTAATGAAGTGTGGGGAGATGTCACCAGGCTGTTTGTTCCCAAGTGACACTCATTGTTGTTAAAAAGCCTTGTTAACCCCCAACTCCCCAATGGGTTGCGATCTTAGCAAACCCTGCCACGCAAACTAGCCATTGGGAAAACG
The DNA here is from genome assembly GCF_004010195.1 of Chiloscyllium plagiosum. Lineage (NCBI taxonomy): Eukaryota > Metazoa > Chordata > Chondrichthyes > Orectolobiformes > Hemiscylliidae > Chiloscyllium > Chiloscyllium plagiosum. The sequence continues at coordinate 72,662,029 of NC_057722.1, read as the reverse complement.
AGACATGAAAACTAGAGTGGCTTCATGGGTCATTGCTTTCTTTCCACAGAGGCTGCCAGGCATGCTGAGTTTCTCCCTGTTTCTGTTTCAGGTTCTTGGTAGGTTCAACTCACTGCTTGCTCCAAAAGACCTTCACCTGGACACTGGGCACCAATATCTCAGGGCACACTCCAAGGGCAACAGCCATGCACACCCGACAGCCACACATATTGGCATTGGACATGCGCCAGCCTCTCAGAATCCTCATGGCACATCTTGGAACCCCTTACCGGATTCTCTCACACTTCAGCATTGCAGCACTAATGCTGCAGCAAAGATACTGTGCGCCCAGGGATATGCAGTAAGCTCATGCAGTGGACCAGGCTGCATCTCTGGGCTCTTCATTTTCTATCGTAGCACTAACTCACTCATTCAGTCTGAGCTTCCCTGGATGCTCAAAGTATTCCTGCATTGCCTAGCCCTTTTTGCACAATGCCTCCTCAACCAGAGATACCAGGCTCATATTACAGCTGCCTTGCTGTGGCATTTAGCTCAGACACAGAGCCAGGAAGTTTGCCACAGTTGTCAGCAAGCCTCAGTCCAGGCAAGTGGGATAATCTTCACTCAGGCATTGCCAACACCATGAGACAAGGGCACCCTCTAATACCAGCCCAGCCCTAGCTCGGAGTGGTCAGAGTCAGGGTCCTCTCCTCATAAAGGGTGAAAAACCGAATAATAGCAGAACACCATCCTTCCAGACACTCTGCCCCAATCTGGTCTGTTTTGCTCATCACATAGGAGAGGAGCAGGAATTAGGGTGAAGAAAGTGGCTGGCACAGCTATTACCATTAGTGCGGGTGGCTCCACTGAGTGAGTGGGCACTGCAGAGGGCATGAAGGTTTAGTGTTGCCCAGATCAGGGTGGGTGAGGGAGAGTGGGGGAACATGTTGCATGTGTCAGCAAGTTCGGTAGAGCATGATCCTTGGTGAGTGGTGGGTACTTTGCTGGACATTCCTCCGGGCAACTGAGCCTGCTCCAATCTGCTTGGCCACCTCAGAGGAGGCTGGCATGGTCTCGTATCATGGCCTCCGCTACTGGTCATGGGGGAAGAGGAGGTCCTGCCTGGGCACCACCCCCATCCAACAGGAACTCCAGGACCATGCCTATACAATAGGGCATCAATTTCCCTGACAGACCAGCAACCAGCTGCAGTCTTTTGGTAACATATTTGCCACAAACGCAGATGTTTCTGGGTCGAAATCCCATTCCAGGACTATCGCACAAAAACCAAAACTGGCACTCCAGTGGGTTGGAGGGTGCTGCACTTCTGGAGATGGTGCCTTTTGGATGAAATGTGAAGCTGAGCCCTCTGTCTGCCCTCTAAGGTAGATGTTAAAGGTCCCGTGGCACTATGTCAAACAAGACCAAGGGTGATATGGTTTATGTAATGGCCAACCCTTCAATTAAGTTCATACAAGCAGGATTATCACATTGCTCTTTGTGAAATCCTGTTGTGCACAAATTAACTGCTGTGTTCCCTACATTTGCAGTAGCGGCAACACTTGAAAAGGATTTCATTGGCTGCTTTTGAGATGACTAGTGCTCATGGATGTTACTTGAATGAACGTTTTTAATACAACCACTCATTTTCTTGAAAATGTGGATTGCAAAGAAGTGACTAGCAACCGACTAACATTCTCTCTGCTCTTTTTTATCTCATCAAAACGTAGTTTGAATTTTCTGATGAATGGCCCACTTTCACTTTCAGAATTAAGCAGCAAGTCAGTTTGGCTCAATTGTCGCACAGTTTGCTGGAGACTGTCCCAAACCTTCAAGTCACAGCGTCAACATTTCCAGTAGAATAATTTCCTGTTCTTACAGACTCTCAGAGGGAGTGAAATTTGGTCTTTGGTGACGACACCAAGTTTGCAAAGCCACGGCACAAATTCATTTCACATCCTGCACAGTAATGACCATTTTGGGTTTTCTGCAAATGCATTAAATTTGCACTGCTTTAAATTCAGGCCACTTTTGTGCCCTAGGGTCAGCCTGTGACTGAGAACAATTGCAAGCATTGAATCGTGGAACAGGAGGACATCTAACCAGTTATGTCTGTGTTAGCTGATAAGTAACTCTCTGCTGAGTGCCACTTTCTAGCTCTTGTTTTCTCAGTTATGGTATGTCCGATGCATATGTAAATAACATTGTGAATGGCATGAGGCTTTGTCTTGACCAGCCTTTCAGACAGTGAGCTCAAGATCCCCACCACTCTCTGTGTAAACAAACCTCCTACCCTCAATTTACGTCTCCTGATTATGAATCCCTCAAACAAGTGGAACTCAATTTTATATATTGTACATAGATTTCCCTCGGCATCTTGAGTTCCAAAGAGAAAAGCCCTAGACCATTCAAGCATCCCCTGTGATTAAATTTCTCCAGTCCGGTCAAGATCCTTGCAGACATTCTCTGTACCTTCTCAAATGTAATCACTTGCTTCCTGTTTTGCTGTGATCAAAATCTGTGTTGCAAAGGTCAAAAGGCTAACAGAGTCCATCATAGGTTCCCCTTCACAAACTGACCAGTATCGGTTGGGTGGAGGCAGGAATCTCTGGGCTGGGGTGGCAAACCTCAGGGTGACATGGTGGCGTGACCTCTTCCTAGCTTCATGTTCAGAAGTAAGTAAGGTGCAAATGTTTCTGATGCACATGTTTTCTTGCGCTGGTTTTCCTGAGTGTAATCAGTGGCAAAGGTTATTTCAAGTCAAACCAACATCACTGCAAGGAATTCAAGTAGGCCTTAAGCCTCTTACTTGCACGTGTAAAGGCCTTAATGCCTGCTACAAACCTGGCTGCATGATGCCGATTTGCTCTCACCCAATATGGTAGACAGGGAATCTCCAATCAAAAAGAAACAAGTACTTCCTGTCCTTTGGTAACAGCTGAAAAACTGAGCACATGGCCCACTTCCTAGGCCTGTGTTCCATGATTCCCTTCCAGTTTCATTCCTTGACTAGTTTTAAAATGAGATCGCAATGATTCAAGACCTCTTTCACAGTCATGAGCTGAATGAGTCCCAGTGCCGAAAAAACACAACAAATACATGGTGGAAGGTACGTGTTCCACATTTTGCCCTCTTTAGTTGCCCAGAGAAGGGAAACCACCATGCCCTGGTGGTGATGACCCTCCTACAGTGCTATTCGGCAATGCTTGAAGATTGTTCCACACATGATTAAAAGTAGCACATGGCTTAGTGAGACCTCTGCTTGGGTATGGAAAGCTTCTGTGGGATTGAGGTTTTCAGTTGATGCTGAGCACACTCTCACACCCTTCAGATGCAAATGTCTTATTGAAATTTTGTGGTTTCCCGTGCTGGCTTTGCTATTCTTAAAATTACTCAAGAGTGTGAATTTCCGTTGATTGAGTATGTCGAAGCAGAGGCAAGTTTTAGTCAATGTGTTTCTTATTGAAGCCCTGACTGAAATAGTTGGAACCTTTTTAAAGTAAAACACCAGTCATTCGGAGGTTTTATGCATGCACTCTATTATCTTGTTCGTTTTAACATAGCTTCGGACAGTGCGGTATAGCAATATATCAAGCTTTTTTGAGAAAGCACAGTTGCAGAACAATGTGGAAAATTGCTTAAACGTGTAGCATAGAAATAGACCTTTCAGCCCAACTGCACTGTGCCTGTACTGCTTTCCAAATGGGCCTGTGCAAGGAATCCCATCAGCCCTAGCTTCTCTGTCTCAAATGTGTATCGAGCTTCCCCTTATCTGCTTGACTCAGCTGCTCAATTTGTTCATAAGTTCCACATTCTAACAAGTCACTGAGTAAAAAAGTTTCTGCTGAATTCTTTACTGAATTTTAATCCCAATTTGTAATTGTGCAATTTATGTGTCTTCTTTAAAACTAAAGCTGGGTGGTCAATACCCCATACATCAAAAGGTAAACATGACACTCTGCATGTAGCATTAAAGGAAGGAAGCAGAATTTACACAGTGCCTTATCACATCTTCACACAGAATTAATTACTTTGAAATATGGAGATAGTTGTCACATTGGCAAACACCCAGTAATACCATGCTAACAGCATGCAAATGAATGATCAGCTAATTTTACTGTCGATCCTGTTGGTTATTCAAGATGATGTGGAGAGCCGCATTCTGTTTTTTTTTGTAACCTGCCCTGAGGTCTTCAATGGGGGAATTGTAGCTTCATGTCTTATCTAAGACGCAGCACTTTGACGTTGCAGTATGCCCTCAGTACTGAGGGACTGCTGCACTGGAGGGTCTCCTTAGATTCAGGTGTAGTGTGAACCCATACACCTCTGACTCAGAGGCAAGCTTTCTGCCAACTGCATTAAGCCAATGCTAGCTGAGTAGAACGTACTTGCTCCTGATAACCAAAGTAGATTTTTTAATCTGTTTCCAAAATGAGCAAGATCACATTTTCCCCTCTTTAGTTGCCCAGAGAAGGGAAACCACCATGCCCCAGTGGTGATGACTCTCCTGCAGTGCTATTCAGCAATGCTTGAATATTGACCCATACATAATTAAAGAACATGCTATGTATCTCGGTGAGGATGCTGTATGGGCCCTGAAAGGGCATTTCAAGGTACGCTGGCTACAAGAGCAAGTCAGCAGCTAAAAATGCTGTAGTAACTCACTGCAGACTCCTCAAAGCCTGTCCACCATCTCCAAGGCTGGAATGTGATGGAATATGCTCCGTGTGCCTGGATGAGTGCAATTCCAATAATACTCAAGAACCATCCGGGACAGAGCAGCTCATTTGATTGGTAGTATGTCCACAAACATCCACTCCTTCCAGCCATGATGCTCAGTAATAGTAGTGTGTACCATTAACAAGGTACACAAAGATCCTTAGTCAGAAATTTCCAAACCCACGATCACTACCATCTAAAAGGAAAAGGGCAGTCAATACATGGGAACATGAAAATCTGCAAGTTCCTCTCCAAGCCAATGATTATTCTGACTTGTAAATATATCACAGTTCATTCAGTGTCTTTGAGTCAAAATGCTGGCATTCCCTTCATAATTGGCATTTTGGATCTACCTATTCACCTACTATTTACTCCTCCCCCTTCCCCCCACCCCATCTTTAGTGTATACACCCACCTTTTCCAAGCTATCTTCAGTTCTGAAGAAGGGTCACTTGACCCGAAATGTTAACTCTGCTTTCTCTCCACAGATGCTGCCTGACTTGCTGAGTCTTTTCCAGCAACTTCTGTTATTTTGTTTTTACTCGTTTTATGCTTTCCTGTCTTTAAACCTTAACTAAAAAGCAAAACTTCAAAAAAAAAGTTTCATTTCACATTTCTGTCTTTGCTCTGAGCTCTTGCATTTAACAATGGTCTGGAGGTTAATCTTCAATTCCTGGAGTCATGGGGCAATAAAGGATTAGTTCCTTCAGTTAGGAGTGTTTCAGAAGCGTGGGAGCAGGAACCATCGAGGGTCTTTTTTCTTAGCCAAAGATAACGTCAGTGGGAGAGTCACAACATCTCTGGAAATCCCAGGCAAACGCTGCGAATTTGTTGACACCAGTTCTCTGGGATTTTTCAAGATTTAACTTTGAAGCTGCAGTCTTAAGAAAAATCACTCTGCAGGTATTAAATCTGCCATCCTTATATGGCAGCTCCTGTCAACTTCTGGGCAATGGTGTTTCCCAAGCTATTCATTGACTCCCCACAGTATGGAAACAGGCCCTTTAGCCCAACAAGTCCACACCGACCCTCTGAAGAGTAACCCACCCAGACCCATTCCCCTTACCCTATATTTGCCCCTGACTAATGCACCTAACCTACACATCCTTGAACACTATGGGCAATTTATTATGGCACCTAACCTGCACATCTTTGGATGGTGGGAAGAAACCCACACAGACATGGGGAGAATGTGCAAACACCACAGAGACAGTTGCCTGAGGCTGGAATCGAACCCGATGCTGTGAGGCAGCAGTGCTAACCACTCAGCCATCCGTGCCGCCATTCCTGTTGAGGGAATGTCAGTAGCACTGCGATTGGAGGTCAAGGCGGAAAGGATTCACTTTATTGACATCAATAACTCTTGAATATTTATCTGTTTTTATTTGAAAAGGACTAATGAATGCAGCACTTACAACGGAGTTAAGGCCAATCCTTGTGTTACATGACTCAACCTTCTTTTTATCACAGTGTTGTGCAGACTATCTCTGCAGGGTGGCGTAATGGTTAGCGCAGTTGCCTCACAGCACCAGGAATTTAACTGCAGCCTTGGGTGGCTGTCTGTGTGGAATTTGCACTTTCTCTGTGTAGGTTTCTGCCGGGTGCTCCAGTTTCCTCCCACAGTCCAAAGGTGTGCGGGTGAGGCGGATTGGCCATGCTAAAATGTCCTGTGGTGTGGAGGGATGTGCAGTCTAGGTGGGCTAGCCATGGTATATGTGGGGTTATGTGGATGGGTGGGATGCCGTTTGGAGGGTCGGTGCAGACTTGATGGGCCAAATGGCCTCTTTCTGCACTTTAGGGATTCAATGATTCAATCCACCCAGATTCTGAGCATTTCTTCCTCTCTTGAAATGACTGCTTTATTGAGAACTTTGGAACAGAAGGTTAATGTTTTCAGACATTCTGACAGGCCACATTGATATTGCTTACAAGTGGCAAGTAACATTCGCACCACACACAAGCCAAGCAATGGCCACCTCCAACAAGAGAGAATCTACCCACCTCCCCTTAACAGTCAATCGTGTTCCCATTACTCTAATACCAACATGCTGAGGGTCATCATTGACTAGGAAGCTGAACTAGACCAGCCTTATACAAATACTGTGGTGATAGGAACAGATCAGAAGCTGGGAATTCTGTAGTGACAAAAGCCTTGGCTCCCAAAGCCTGCCCACCACCTGCCAGTCACAATTTAAGAGTAGGATGGAACGTTCTCCCTTTGACTGGACAAATGCAACTCTAGAAACTCTTAAGATTCTTGATGCCTTCCAGGATGGATTTCCTCAATTATCCCAGAATCTCCAACTGGCCTCCAGAGCCGCTCAGATGCCATTACCCATGCAGGGCTCCAGCTACCACCACTGCAGCGGAGTCTACCCGGCACGTCACCCCCGTAGTTGCCGCTGCCTCAGCCACTTCCACCCCCACCAATGTCACTCAACGAAACACCACCGACAAGCATGTAACTACCGCCTCTTCAAAGGATGGATTACCGACTTCCTCAACAAATCTCCACCAATCACTTCCTCTATCACTCAGTCACAGCAGTGTGTACTGTATCCAAGATGCACTACAATTGTTCACAAAGACTCCTTCAACAGAGCTTTCCAAACTCGCGGTTTCTGCCTCCTGGAAAACTACGGGCTGCAGATGCATGGGAACACCATCATATGCAAATTTCTCCTCATACTGCACATCAAACTGCCTTGGAGCTGTATCATCACCCCTTCATTCTCACTGAGTCAAACCCTAGAACTCCCTTTCCATCAGTGCTGTGGGACTACTTCCACCACTTGAACTAGAGCTCACACCTCCTGCTCAGTGCCAATTAGGGATGAGCCTGATTGTTTGGGTTCCTCGCCAACAATGACTGTATCCCATGAGCAAATGATTAAACTACTCAGGGTGTTGTTGGTAACCGGTCAAGAGTTTACCTAAAGGATGAAAGAGTCCTTCAAGTCCCATGTCAACCAAACTGGGGCAGCCACGTTGTTCCTTGGAGATAGTGAGGACTGCAGATGCTGGAAAGTCAGAGTCGATAAAATGTGGAGCTGGAAATAGCACAACAAGTCAGGCAGCATCAGAGGTGCAGGAGAGTCAATGTTTCAGGCAAGAGCCTTTATCAGGGCTGATAAATTAGGCTTTTATCCGGATTGATAAAGGGTCCTCCCCAAGGCATCAACCCTTCTGATGCTGCTTGACCTGCTGTGCTTTTTCCAGGTTCACATTTTATCAGCCAGATTATTCCAACTTTCTCAGCTCCATATTAAAGAAGTATCTTTTAGTCCGGAACTATGCAGTCACCTCATCTTCCGTTACTTGAGTAGAAATGGAAAGTATAGAATGGTAAAAGTGAGGTTGGGGGTGGTGAGGTTGGGGGTGGAGGGGAGCGCAAGGTGGAGAGGGATGTGTTGGTGGGATGT
>NC_057722.1:72642133-72653288 GCF_004010195.1 Chiloscyllium plagiosum | reverse complement strand
GATGTGCAGGTCAGGTGAATTGGCCATGCTAAATTGCCCGTAGTGTTAGGTAAAGGGGTAAATGTAGGGGTATGGGTGGGTTGCGCTTTGGCGGGTCGGTGTGGACTTGTTGGGCCGAAGGGCCTGTTTCCACACTGTAAGTAATCTAATCTAATCTAATGTAAGTAATCTAATCTAAATTGCCCATAGTGTTAGGTAAATTAGTCAGAGGGAAATGGGTGTCAGTGGGTTACTCTTCAGGGGGTCGGTGTGGACTGGTTGGACCAAAGGGCCTGTTTCCACACTGTAGAAAATCTAATCTAAACTGCTTCTTTATAAAAGTTGTGGCAAATTAAGCTTTTATCTCTCATCTATGTCCTGACCTGACCTGACCTAATAGAAAGGGACTTTCCTGACTTCATATTTTCTGACGAATGGTTGCACATTGAGTGTTGATCCACCTTTTGCTGAAATATTATGCATTTCTAGAGTTGGGTGAATAAATTTCAGATGAGCAACATTTGTAGCTTTTCTTAAAAACAAAATTCCCTTGATTTTTCAGTGGCCTATAACCTTTAATTTATGTTGTGGTGTGTCCTGGCCTTTGTCTGTGTGCTTAAAGAAATGCATGCAGCAGGACCTTGATCAGCTGGGGAAGTGGGCCAAGAAATGGCAAACGGAGTTTAATATCGATAAGTGTGAGGTCTTGCATTTTGGAAAGTCAAACCAAGTTAGGGGTTTCATGGTGAATAGTAGACCCTGGAGTGTAGTGGAACAGAAGAACCTTGGAATCCAGGTACGCGTTCTCTGAAAGTGGAATCACAGGTAGACAGGGCAGTGAAGAAGGCTTTTGGTGCACTGGCCTTTATCAGTCAGGGCATTATGTAGAGAAGTTGACATGTTATATTGCAGTTGTATAGGATGTTGGTGAGGCAGCATTTGGAGTATTGTGTTCAGTTTTGGTCACCTTGCTATAAGAAGGATAGTATTAAACTAGAAAGAGAGAAGAAATTTGAAAGGATGTTGCCAGGTCTCAAGGGTCTAAGTTATCGGGAGAGATTGAACAAGCTAGGACTTCTTTCTTTATAGCATAGGAGACTGAGGGGGGATCTTATAGATGTATATAAGATCATGAAAGGCATGGATAGGGTGAATGCACTCAGTCTTTTTCCCAGGGTTGGGGATTCGAGGACTAGAGGGCATCAATTTAAGGTTACAGGGGAAAGAATAAAAGGGAACCTGAGGGGCAATGTTTTTACACAGAGAGTGATACACATATGGAATGAGCTGCCAGTGGAAGTGGTTGAGGTGAGTACATTAACAACATTTAAAAGACATTGGGACAAATACATGGATAGGAGAGGTTTAGAAGGATATGGGCCAAGTGCAGGGAAATAGTTAGAGTGGGTGGACATTTTGGTCAGCACAGACCAGTTTGGGCCAAAGGGCCTGTCTTCGTGCTGTAGGACTCTATGACTCTAAATCGAGAGTGTGGTACTGGAAAAGCGCAGCAGGTCAAGTAGCATCCAAGGAGCAGGAGTATTGACGTTTCGGGCATAAGCCCTTCATCAGGCTTTCCTCGGAAGCTGCCTGACCTGCTGTGCTTTTCCAGCACCACATTCTCGACTCTGATCTCCAGCATCTGCAGTCCCCACTTTCTCCTCTATGACTCTAAGTCCTGATTTCAAGAATCATTAAAGGCACTCTGGCAGCTTAATTCTAAGGTTATTGACCAACATCTTTATTGTTTCATCCAACACCTGAGATAAGGGATTGTCACATATGTGCTGAATAGTTCGTGAGTTTGAAGTGAAGAAAGCTTTGTCTCTTCACATGATGACACTGCGATTTCCTGAAAGGAAAACCTTATTGGAAGTGATGAGGCTGGTCTATTAGTCAATAGGCGAATCTCAAACTTCATTGTGCTCAAACCATCATTCAGTTCTAAAGTACCTTAATAGAGTCTGAAATCTTGAAAGGTGCGATCTAAAACCCAAACCAGTTTTTCACAGTTGGACATCAGTAAAATGCATGCCAATCATCTCCACCTTCAACTTCCTCTTCCCACCCCATTCCCCAAGCACTGAAGTTCAGGCTTTCAAAGCCTAAGGGGGGAGGGCAATCCAGGTCATTTTATCATCTTTTTACCTGAAATTCACGTGGTTGTGTGTTCAAGGTTCAAGTATCTGATCGATGTATTCTTATTATAATGGGATGTTAAGCTGTTGTCTCATCTGCCAGTTCCAGTGGTACTACAAAGACGTGCAGTGTGTCATGTGCCCGAACTGGTGTCCCTCCTCTGAGCAGCCACTCAGACTAAGTTGGTCTTTCAAATGAGCTTCAGTTTGTGAGATCTTGCTGTGCACTGCTGCATATGACCATTACAGAGTTGCAGGGAATATTGGCCAGCCCCATCTCGCTCTGGTACCGTCTTGTATTCATTTCAGCCCTTTCCTCGCGTTCTGTGTTTTTAGTCTAAACCTTCCACTTATTTTGTTTGTTAAACAACAACCCTCGGGAAATAAATTCAAAACTGCACAGGAGAACATGCACAGGAAAGGTTGAAAAGGCCTCTGACATATCATAAAGTTAATATGAATTTATTGGATTATCAGGTGAGTGTGATATTCTTTGACTGAATGGATCCTTGTTGTGCAGTGGCTGTGTCCCTATCTCTGAGCCAGCTGGCCTGTGTTGAACTCCCTCCTGCTCCAGAAATGGGTCATAAATCTCTGAACATGTTGACTCAGAAGATATCTGGATCCTTCTAAAGATCGGTCCAACCCATCCATGCCGACCAGATATCCCAACCCAATCTAGTCCCACCTGCCATTGGATGTAGCACATTGCCCTCACTGCACAGCTTTTGACTACTGACTACTTTTCACAAAAGATCTTTTCCCAGCTCCGCTTCTTTTGAATCACAGAAATGTTTTGGTTCTGTACTGCATCTTCAAATGAGCATCATTACCTAATGTCAATCTTCTACCATTTCTCCTTGTCCTTGCAGACTATTTCTATCCACATAATCATCCAGTACTCTCTTGAGTATTTCAACTGTACTTGCCTCCATTACATTTCCTGGCAGTGCGTTCTATGCCCTAACTAGAGTCATGGAGTCATACAGCATGGAAACAGACCTTTTGGTCCAACCAGTCCTTGCCAACTATGTTACCAAACTAAACTAGTCCCACCTGCCTGCACTTCCCCATATCCCTGCAAACCTTTCCTATTCACTGAACCTATATAAATATCTTCTAAATGTTATAACTGTACCAACATCCACCACTTGCTCTGGAAGTTCATTTCACACATAAACCACTCTCTATGCATGGTGGCTCAGTGGTTAGCACTTCTGCCTCATACCACCAGTATCCCAAGTTCAATTCCAGCCTTGAGCGACTGTCTATGTAGAGTTTGCATATTCTCCTTATGTCTGTGTGGGTTTCCTCTGGATGCTCCGGTTTCCTCCCACAGTCCATTAACACTATCTATGCCTCTCATTATTTTATAAACTTCTATAAGGTTGCCTCTCAATCTCCTACACTCCAGTGTAGGTTAAGTGCATTAGCCATGGGAAATGCAGGGTTACAGGGATGGGGTAGGGGATGAATCTGTGTGGGATGCTCTTTGGAGACTCGGTGCTGAATGGCCTGCTTCCACACCATAGCGATTCTACAGAGCACGGTGGCTCAGTGGTTAGCACTGCTAACTCACAGCACCAGGGTCCCAGGTGCAATCCCAGGTGCAATCCCAGCCTCAGGCGATAGTCTGTGTGGGGTTTGTATATTCTTCCCATGTCTGCGTGGGTTTTCATCGGGTGCTCCGGTTTCCTCCCATAGTCCTCAGATGTGCAGGTAGGTGAATTGGTCATGTTGAACTGCCCATGGTTTTAGCTGCATGAGTCAGAGGGGAAACGGGTCTGGGTGGGTTACTCTTCGGAGGGCCGGTGTGGACTTGTTGGGCTGAAGGGCCTGTTTCCGCACTGTAGGGAATCTAATCTATGATTCTATGAAATCTCTTCTGAACCGTGGCCTAGTCATGTTTAATGTAAGACCAAAAGGGTCACCTTTGTGTCTCATTTTGGCAATGTTTAAGTTGCATACTCACAAGCAATTATTTAAAAATTCTTATCAAACAAAAATCCATCCTAATTCTGAAAACTTTGATTATTCCCACTGTGTTGACAGCCTTTTCAAGAAGAATTTAAAAGGACATATGAATAGGAAGAGTTTAGAGAGATAGATTAATTCAGGATGTCTGGCTGGCATGGACGAGTTGAACCAAAGGGTGTGTTTCCACGCTTTATATCTCCATGACTCTATGACTCTAATTCCAGACTTGCAACTTCCAAATTTCCTGTAGTGAAGTCATTTTTCCCAGTTTTCATTCAAAACAGTATTTCTCTGCTTTTTAGGCTAAATCCTTCTTACTTTTGATACCTACAGCAGAGGGAATAGTATCTCTCTATCAACCCTATCAAATCTTTGTTAAATCTGCGATGAGATTCTCCAGTTATACTGATTTCTATTTGAACTGAACAAATTAGCCACTCATAATGGGTAACATTCATGAAATGAGCAATTCTACCAGTTGCTAGGTGGTAACATTCAATTCTGGCCAGCAATAAAGGAGGGGTTTATCACAATGTTGTCAAGGGTTCATACAGTCATAGAGTCATAGAGATGTACAGCATGGAAACAGACCCTTCGGTCCAACCCATCCATGCCGACCAGATATCCCAACCCAATCTAGTCCCACCTGCCAGCACCCGGCTCATACCCATCTAAACCCTTCCTATTCATATACCCATTCAAATGTCTTTTAAATATTGCAATTGTACCAGCCTCCACCACTTCCTCTGGCAGCTCATTCGATACACGTACCACCCTCTGCGTGAATAAGTTGCCCCTTGTGTCTCTTTTATATCTTTCCCCTCTCACCCTAAACCTATGACCTCTAGTTCTGGACTCCCTGACCCCAGGGAAAAGACGTTGCCTATTTACCCTATCCATGCCCCTCATAATTTTGTAAACCTCTATAAGGTCACCCCTCAGTCTCGAACGCTCCAGGGAAAACAGCCCCACCCTATTCAACCTCTCCCGATAGCTCAAACTTCCAACCCTGGCAACATTCCTGTAAATCTTTCTGGACCCTTTCAAGTTTGACAATATCTTTCTGATAGGAAGGAAACCAGAATTGCATGCAATAGTCCAACAGTGGCCTAACCAATGTCCTGTACAGCCGCAACATGACCTCCCAACTCCTGTACTCAATACTCTGACCAATAAAGGAAAGCATACCAAACGCCTTCTTCACTATCCTATCTACCTGCGACTCCATTTTCAAGGAGCTATGAACCTGCACTCCAAGGTCTTTTTGTTCACCAACACTCCCTAGGACCTTATCATTAAATGTATCAGATTTGCTTTCCCAAAATGCAGCACCTCACATTTACCTAAATTAAACTCCATCTGCCACTTCTGCCACTCTCGTGACAGCTGTGAGTCACTGAAGAGAAACTCCAAAGAGTCCAGACAATGGGTGCTGAAAGTTAGTCAGTATGTGAAGAAGGCGGAGAGTAGACTCAATATTCAGTTTGCAGACTTTTAGCCATACTGGACAGAAGGCAACTGAATTACACTAATCAGAAACAATTTCACAAATTGCTGTAAAAACTCAGCAGGTCTGGCTGCATCCTTGGAGAGAAAGCAGAGTTAACGTTTCAGGTCGAGTGACTCTGTTCTGATGAAGGGTCACTTGATCCGAAATAATAACTCAGCTTTAACTTCACAGATGCAACCAGAGTTTTTCCAGCCATTTCTGAGTTTGTCTCTGATTTCCAGCATCCGCAGTCATTCAGTTTTTTTTTAACTACACTAATGATGCATAGGAGGCTCGTTGTCAAATCAGGGCCAGAAAATAGCCAAGAATTATTAGGTAGTGAGGTATTGTAGTCAGAACTTAGAAAATGACCTGGAAAATGTAGTGACTTATTACCGAAGAGAGAGGGTCTAAAAAGCCCCTCACCTGTATTTGGTCTTATTTGGTTTATGCCACTGAGCAGCATTTAGAGCTCAAGGAAAATCACAAGAAAGGTCTATCTTGGTGAAGCTAACTGTCAGTAAAACAGCTAGAGCTATGCCTGTGATTAAGAGCTGGGATGTAGTTTTCAGAGTCATTGACTCCCTACAGTGTGGAAGCGGGCCATTCAGCCCATCAAGTCCACACTGACCCACCCCCAAAATAATCTCCTACCCAGGCCCATCCCTGTAATATTGCAGTCCCCATGGCTAATCCACCTAGCCTGCACATCTCTGGATACTATGGGACAATCTGGCATGGCAAATCCACCCTAACCTGCACATTTTTGGACTGTGGGAGGAAACCGGAACACCCGGATTAAATCCACGCAGACACGGGGAGAATGTGCGCACGTGGAGAGCACAGACACAGTTGGGGGGGGTCTGTTGCAGTTAGCGATCAACTACAGCAAGAGTCCATAATGGAATGACTTTTGGGAGGACATTCCAAGCCAGATCGAGAAAAGTCAAGGATTGTGAAGTCTAATGAGATTTAATGACCCCTTGTGTCATTACCATTTAGGGCGAGTTACTCAGAAATCTATGGGAACTGTCTTGCCTGTGTTTAATATTTGATACGCACTGTAAGGTATATACTACTCACAGTATATTGCCCAAATATACCACATGTTAATTCTGGGAGTTAGAAATAAGTTGGAAATGTATTGTAGATTGTACTACTGACCTAACATTTTGTAGTAAATAAAACAGAGAACATAGAACATTACAGCGCAGTACAGGCCCTTCGGCCCTCAATGTTGCACCGGCCTGTGAAACCAATCTGAAGCCCATCTAACCTACACTATTCCATTCTCGGAATATGACTGTCCATATGACTGTCCAATGACCATTTAAATGCCCGTAAAGTTGGTGAGTCTACAACTGTTGAAGGCAGTGCGTTCCATGCCCCTACTACTCTCTGAGTAAAGAACCTACCTCTGACGTCTGTCCTATATCTATTACTCGTCAGTTTGAAGCTATGCCCCCTTGTGCTAGCCATCACCATCCGAGGAAAAAGGCTCTCCCTGTCCACCCTGTCTAACCCTCTGATTATCTTATATGTCTCAATTAAGTCACCTCTCAACCTTCTTCTCTCTAACAAAAACACCTTCAAGTCCCTCAACCTTTCTTCATCAGACCTTCTCTCCATGCCACGCAACATCCTAGTCAATCTCCACTGAACGCTTTCCAAAGCTTCCACATCCTTCCTATAATGCGGTGACCAGGACTATACACAATACTTCAAGTACGGTTGTACCAGAGGTTTGTTTAGCTGCAGTATGACCTAATGGCTCCAAAACTCAAACCCTGTACTAATGAAAGCTAACACACAGTATGCCTTCTTAACAGTCCTATCAACCTGGGTGGCAACTTTGAGGAATCTATGTATATGGACACCTTGATCTCTCTGCTCATCTACACCACCAAGAATCTTACCATTGGCCCAGTACTCTGCATTCTTGTTGCTCCTTCCAAAGTGAATCACCTCTCACTTTTCTACATTAAACTCCATTTGCCACCTCTCAGCCCAGCTTTGCCGCTTATCTATGTCCGTCTGTTATAACCTACAACATCCTTCAACACTATCCGCAACTGTACTGACTTAAGTGTCATCCGCAAATTTACTAACCCATCCTCCGATGCCCTCATCCAGGTCGTTTATAGAAATGACAAACAGCAGTGGACCCAAAACAGATTCTTGTGGTACACGAGTAACCGAACTCCAGGATGAACATTTCCCATCAACCACCACCCTCTGTCTTCTTTCAGCTAGCCAATTTCTGATCCAAACCGCTAAATCGCCCTCAATCCCATGCCTCCATATTTTGTGCAGTAGCCTACCATGGGGAACCTCATCAGAGGCCTTACTGAAATCCATATATACCACATCAACCACTTTACCCTCATCTTGTTGTATGTTCAAAACTGTGGGATCTTGTGACTTCATTCACTTGTTAAGTCCACCGTGTCTTACCTTGTGTTGACAAAGGGGTTCAGGACCTAACCAAACTGTAATATAATTTGGTGGTCTGTTCTGGGATCATAATAGGTTTTGTACACTTGAATCACATCACCCCACTAACCTTCAATACTCAAAAGAATAACGCAAACCATCCCTACACTGTAACTCTCTGGGCTCTGCTGATAAACAATAATGGAGTATGTGTAAAATAGAAACAGATTTTCAACTTGTTCAGAAACTGAAAAGAAATATTGCATGTTCTTATAACAGGTGACCTATCCATAATGTCAGTTTTATGTCCGGGGAAATGTTGCAAATCTTAATGTTTGTTCATTTGTATAACCATAAGCTATGTTAGGGAATTGGAAGCAAAAGTTATTGTTTTAAATAGCTGAAACAACAGTCTTATTTGCTTCTTTACAAGCTGACTGCCATCTGTGCTCTAGGACCTGTTGTCATCATCCTGTCTCATCAATTAACAAACAACTCTTTATAATGGGGATAAAAACAGAAATTGCTAGAGAAACTCAGCAGGTCTGGCATCATCTGTCGGAAAAAAAAGAGTTAACATTTGAAATCCTGTGACTCTTCATCCAAATCGGACATGAAATGTTAACTGTTTTCTTCCCAAGATGCTGCCACATGTGCTGATTAGATTAGATTCCCTACAGTGCAGAAACAGGCACAACAAGTCCACACTGCCCCTCCGAAGAGTAACCCATTTCCCTCTGACTAATGCACCTAACACTATGGGCAATTTAGCGTGGCAATTTGACCTGCACATCTTTGGACTGTAGGAGGAAACCAAAGTACCCGGAGGAAACCCACACAGACACTCACCCAGGGCTGGAATCAAACCTGGGCCCCTGGTGCAGTGAGGCAGCAGTGCTAACCACTGAGCCACCATGCCACCCACAAATTTGCTGAGTTTCTCCAGCAATTTCTGCTTTTGTTTCAGATCTCTGGCACCCGCAGTTCTTTGTTTTATCTTCAAAATTGGGCTTTGATCCAGATCAAAACAGGATTGATTTATATTGTCTCATCTAGTGAATATAAAATTATAATCATGCTTTCCAAAGAGGTTGTATTGAATCAAGTGTACACACTACACAAGAAAACCATTCCGTCCACTGTGATTCTGTTGGTCTATTGAGATACCTATCAAATAAACTCCAGGCCTCTGTTTTTATCTTATAACCCCACTCACCTGTTTTTGTCTTATAACCTTGGAAGTAATTTGTGCATTGTACATGCTGATTTCATTCAGTTACCAGATGGCAGAACAATAGTTGGGATATCAATCGTACCAGTGTCATATCAGTGGATCAGCCTGATGTATATGATATTTGTTCAGGCCTTCCTTGGACCCAAGCTGCTTATGATGAAAAATGTGGTGCTGGAAAAACACAGCAGGCCAGGCAGCATCCGAGGAGCAGGAGAATTGACGTTTCGGGCATAAGCTCTTCTTCAGCTGCTTATGCCCATTTATGCCAAATTATGTTAGGGCACATTCTCATGAGGCTGGAAGAATACTTGGAGGTAATTTGGCATTAGCAACCATTTCTGGAATGAGCACAAGAAGAATGTTTGTAAGTGCAGAAAGTTTAGGGACAGGAACTTATTCACATTTGGAAAAATATGGGCTTATTCGTGACAGGCCACATGTCTTTGTGTGGGAGTGGTCATGTCTCACAAACTTGATTGAGTTTTTTTTAAGGAAGTGACAATGGTGGTTGGTGAGGGCATGGTGGTGGATGTTCTCTATACAGACTTTCGCAAGCCGTTTGACAAGGTCCCTCATGGCAGACTAACACAAAAGGTAAAGTCACATGGAATCTGTGGTGAGCTGGTAAGATGGATACAGAACTGGTTTGGTCATGGAAGACAGGGAGTAGAGATGGAACAGTGTTTTTCTGACTGGAAATCTGACCAGTGGTGTTTCACAGGGATCAGTGCTGGGACCTCTGTTGTTTGTAATATTCAGAGGAGAATGTAAGTGGCCTGACTTGTAAGCTTGTGGATGACACTAAGATTGGGGGAGGTGCGGATAGTGAAGAAGATTACCAGAGGATACAGCAGGTTATAGATAGGCTGCAGACTTGTGCATTGTACATGCTGATTTCATTCAGTAACCAGATGGCAGAACAATAGTTGGGATATCAATCGTACCAGTGTCATATCAGTGGATCAGCCTGATGTATATGATATTTGTTCAGGCCTTCCTTGGACCCAAGCTGCTTATGATGAAAAATGTGGTGCTGGAAAAACACAGCAGGCCAGGCAGCATCCGAGGAGCAGGAGAATTGACGTTTCGGGCATAAGCTCTTCTTCAGCTGCTTATGCCCATTTATGCCAAATTATGTTAGGGCACATTCTCATGAGGCTGGAAGAATACTTGGGTAGAGAAATGGCAGATGGCAATTAATTCAGACAAATGTGAGGTGCATTTTGGAAGGTCTAATGCAGGAAGGAAGTGGACAGTAAATGGCAGAACCCTCAGCAGATATAGAGGGATCAAAGTGTACATGTCCATAGTTCGCTGAAAGTGGCAATACATGTGGATAAAGTGGTCAAGGATGCATATGGCATGCTTGTTTTCATTGGTTAGGGCACAGAGTATAAAAATTAGCAAGCCTTGTTGCAGCTGTATGGAACTACAGTTAGACCACGTTTGGAATATTGTGGACAGTTCTCAGCACAACAGCTGGATGTGAAGGTTTTGGAAAGGATACAGAAATGGTTTACCAGGATGTTGCCTGCTTTGGAGGGTATTAGCTATGATGCAAGATCGGTCAAACTTGATTTGTTTTCATTTGAACAATGGAAGCTTGGGGTTATATGATAGAAGTTTACAAAACTATGAAAGGCATGGATAGAATGGATAGTCAGAGTCTTTTTCCCAGAGTAGAAATGCCAGTTACTAGAAACATGGGCTTAAGGTAAAAGGGGGTAAATTTAAAGGAGATGTGAGAAGCAGGTTTCTTTACACAGAGGGTGGTAAATGCGCTGTCAGGGAAGGTGGTGGAGGCTGATCCAATAGCACTGTTTAAGAGGCACCTTGACAGATACATGATTAGAGTTGAAAGTATGGTGCTGGAAAAGCACAGCAGGTCAGGCAGCATCCGAGGTG
>NC_057722.1:72629382-72642123 GCF_004010195.1 Chiloscyllium plagiosum | reverse complement strand
AGGCATCATCAACCACATGGGAGGGGAAATTGCAGTCTTTAAAGAAGGAGGCCATCTGGTGTGTTTTGTGGTGGAACTGGTCCTCTTGGGAGCAGATGCGGCAGAGGGGGAGGAATTTGGAATTAGGGATAGCATTTTTACAGGAGACAGGGTGGGAGACGGTGTAATCCAGGTAGCTGTGGGAGTCGGTGGGTTTGTAAAAAATGTCAGTGTTGAGTCGATCACTGTTGATAGAAGAGATCCCGGAGAGATCCAGGAAGGGGAGGGAGGTGTCAGAGATGGTCCAGATGAATTTAAGGTTGGGGTGGAATGTGTTGGCAAAGTTGATGAACTGTTCAACCCTCTCCTGGGAGCACGAGCTGGCGCCAATGAAGTCATCAATGTAGCGGAGGAAGAGGTGGGGAGTGGTGCCGGTGTAACTGCGGAAGATAGACTGTTCCACGTAGCCGACAAAGAGATAGGCAAAGCTGGGGCCCATACAGGTTCCCATGGCTATCCCTTTGGTCTGGAGGAAGTGGGAGGATTCGAAGGAGAAAGTATTGAAGGTGAGGACCAGTTCAGCCAAACGAATGAGAGTGTCAGTGGAAGGGTACCGGTGGGGACGACAGGAGAGGAAGAAACTGAGGGCTTGGAGCCTCTGGTCATGGTGGATGAAGGTGTATAGAGACTGGATGTCCATGGTGAAGATGAGGTGTTGGGGTCCAGGGAAACAAAAGTCTTGGAGGAGGTGGAGGGCGTCGGTGGTGTCTTGAACGTATGTGGTGAGTTCCTGGACCCACGTTTGCCTAGATACTTGAATAGGCAGAGTACAGAGGGATAGAGACCACACAGAAGGAAAAGGTTTCGAGTTTGGAAAAGCATCATGTATCATGCAGTCTTGGAGGGCCAAAGGGCCTGTTCTTGGGCTGTACTGTTCTTTGTTCTTTTGAGGTTAACCCACTAAAGCCAAATCCTCCTTTACTTTTGTCGCACTTCTAAGAAGGAATCAGGCATTAATATCACACACATGCTTGATCCAGTTTTCACCCGGGGAGGGAAACATGAGTTCTCAGGAGAAAGTACATTTTGAACATTAGCATTCCCACTGGATATCTACGGTATAATGTCTCGAGGCTGATGTGCTTGCAGTCTATATTTTAGTGAGTTCTATCCTCTCGCAGCATGACATACTGAAGGAAGTGGAATAGTTAAGCAGGGAGATTGTTTCCACTGGCGGGTGAAACGAGAACTCGGGGGCATTGCCTCAAAATAAGGGTGAGCAGATTCAGAATTATGTTAAGGAGGAACTTCTTCACCCAGAGGCTTGTGAATCTGAGGAAATTTCCTGCCCAGTGAAGCAGGTGAGGCTACTTTGTTGAATGTTTTACAGCAAAAAACATAGATTTTGGAAGTAAAGGAATTAAGAGTTATCATGAGCGGGCAGGTTAGTGGAGCTGAATCAACAAAAAGATCAGCCATGATCTTATTGGATGGTGGAGAAGGCTCAAGGAGCCAGATGGCTTACTCTTGTTCCTAGCCCTTATGTTCTTATGTTCTTAAATGTGTGCATTATAACACATCTGAATTACTTAATTTGAGCTTGGACGATTTGAAAAAGAAATAATGAACTTTTAATATCACCCATGTCTGGGGTCAATCTAAGCAATTCTACATGCACTGCAGCATATTTCCCATAGCAGGTCATTCGAGCTCAGTAAGATGAAGCATGTGAGCTTTATGCCATTAAGTCACATACCACGATACAGTGAAGAAAACCATCACCATGTTCTCTGAAAGGTTTGTCCATATCTCGTAAAGACATAACACAACGCATCTGGGGAAGTTCTGAGGAACGGTCACCGGACCCGAAACATTAACTCTGATTTCTCTGCACAGATGCTGCCAGACTTACTGAGCTTTTTCAGCAATTTCTGTTAATATCTAGGGAAGGTTTTTCCACACTATTCGCTTATAGGCTCCCAGGAGAATCAATCACCAGAGGGAGGGGCGCTGAAGGACCGAAGGGTATCTGTGAGTAAAGGGAGAGGTACTGGATTGGAATGTGGCTGCATGTCTCAGTGTAACTATGCTGCTGCCAGTTGAAATACCTCTATTTACCAAGCATGCTGATAGTACAGCTCAAAGCTTGAAGCCCTATATAACTCACTGACATCGATACTAATTATCCAAAGAGACCTCGGAAAATTTCACATTTCTTCATCTTTCTCAGATACTTCGAAACATTTTCTGGTTGAGTCAAAACATATTTGCTGAAAGAAGAATTTTAGAATTGCATTATGAACAACGGGGTTTCTTGTGCCATAGCAAACCTTCATGTGCAATTCATTTAAAGGTTCGTTGCTGCATGTGTTTGGTCATTTTACTTCAGCAAAAGGTACATTTGCAACCTCATCTCAGTGTGTCCCTGGGACATACTGTTTTCCTGACGATAAAATGCTGCTTCCTTTATCTGCAACATTACACATTCTTGTAACACTAACGTTTACCAAGAGGAACGGTAATGTGTGGGCAGAATTCTGCAGTCACATCCCTCTCTAAAAGGGAAGACAGAACTACAAAATTTTAACCATAGTCCTGTCCTCTCATTGACTGCAGCAATGGTCAGTTCACTAAACTTCCCAAATCGTCCACATTTCTGAAGAACAGACCACAGTGCTTCGGTAGCTCTCATTGGGTTCAGTCAGAGGCTGGTGGGTTTCCAATCTCCCCTTTAGAGATTTGATGATAAAATCTAGACTTCAGTACAGTGAAACTCCACTAGTTACTATAAACACGGACTTCCCTTACCTGCATGATTGCCAATTTTGACAGGGTGGAGTGATAAACTCATGAGATTATAGTTTTCATATGAGGCAGTAAACATTGGACATAGAACAGTGCAGTACAGAAAGGGGCCCTTCAGCCCATGATGTTGTGCTGAATGTGACGTTGAATTAAACTAATCCCATCTGCCTGCCCTTGGTCCATTTCTGTCCATTCATTGCTTATTCGTATGCTTATCCAAAAGTCCCTTAAATATCCCTATTCTATTTGCCTCCAGCACCACCCCGACATCACATTCCAGACTCCTAGCCCTCTCTTTGTAAAATACCTGCCCCTCACATCTCCTTTGAACTCCCCCCCCCCCCCCCCCCCCCTTAAATGCATACCCCCTAGCTGTAGACATTTCAACTCTGGGAAAAAGATTCTGAGTGTCAACTCTATCTGTGCATCTGATAATCTTATAGACTTCTGTCAAGTCTTCTCCATCATTCCAGAGAAAACAACCCAAGTTTTTCTAGCCTCTCCTTATAGCTCATACCCTCTAATCCAGGCAGTATCCTGATAGACCTCTTTCGCATCCTCTCCAAAGCCTCCACATGCTTCCTGTAATATGACAACCAGAATTGAATGCAATACTCTAAGTGTGGCTTAACCAAACTTTTGTAAAGCTACAACATGACATTCTGACTCTTGAACTCAATTCCTTGACCAATAGAGGCAAGCATGGCATATGCTTTCTTTACCACTCTATCTATTTATGTGGCTACTTTCAGGGAGCTACAGACTTGAATCCCAATATCCCTCTGTCCATTAATGCTGTTCAGCATCCTGCTGCCATTAACTGTATACTTTTCCTGAACATTTGATCTTCCAAAGTGCAGCACCTCATACTTACGTGGATTAAACTCCATCTGCCATTTCTCTGCCCTTATCTTCAAGTGATCTATATCCCGCTGTATCTTTTGACAACCTTCTACACTATGCACAACTCCATCGATCTTTGTATCGTCTGCAAACTTATTAAATGATCCATCTACATTTTCATCCAAGTCATTTACATATGTCACAAACAGCAGAGGTCCCATTTCGGATCCTTGTGGAACACCACTAGCCATGGACATCCAGCCTGAAAAACACCCTTCCACCACTACCCTCTGCCTTTTATGAGAAAGCCACTTCTAAATCCCCAAACAGGTCATCTTAGATTCCCTGCATCTTAATCTTCTGAATGAGCATACCATAAGGACCTTGTCAAAAGTCTTTCTAAAATCCATGTAAACAATATCCATTAAGATTAAGATCCAGATTAAGATGCAGGGGATATACGGTGACCTTCTCTACCCTCTGGATGTAAGATTGCTCGCTGAGCTGGAAGGTTCATTTCCAGATGTTTTGTCACCCTACTAGGTAACATCTTCAGTGGGCCTCCAGGCGAAGCACTGTTGATAATTCCTGCTTTCTATTTATATGTTTGGGTTTCTTTGGGTTGGTGATGCCATTTCCTGTGGTGACATCATTTCCTGTGGTGAGGTCAGTTCCTGTTCTTTTTCTCAGGGGGTGGAAGATGGGGTCTAACTTTATGTGTTTGTTGATAGAGTTCCAGTTGGAATGACATGGTCCTAGGAGTTTTCGTGCATGTCTCTGTTTGGCTTGTCCTAGGATGGATGTGTTGTCCCAGTCAAGTCGTGTTCTTCCTTACCTGTATGTAAGGATACTAGTGAGAGAGGGTCATGTCGTCTTGTGGCTAGTTGATGTTCATGTATCCTGGTGGCTAGTTTTCTGCCTGTTTGTCCAATGTAGTGCTTGTTACAGTCCTTGCACAGTATTTTGTAAATGACATTAGTTTTGCTTGTTGTCTGTTTAGGGTCCTTCAAGTTCATTAGCTGCTGTTTTAGTGTGTTGGTGGGTTTGTGGGCCACCATGATGGCAAGGGGTCTGAGTAGTCTGGCAGTCATTTCTGAGATCTCATCGATGAAGGGGAGAGTGGCTAGGGTTTCTGGACATGCATCCACAACCTCAACCTGAGCTACAAATCTTCTCAAAACTTGCTATGCTCTACCCTCATTGATCACCTTTGTAACCTCATTGAAACTTCTCAAGTGAATATGCATATTTTTATTTAATTCATTCCATGAGATTCTGGGCATTTCTGGAAAGGTTAGTGGCTATTGCCCTTCCCTAATTGCTATTGAGAAGATATTGGAAGGCTGTTTTCTGTATGGCAATCTTATTCCTGTGATGCTGTTGGGTCAATAATTTCATAATTACTAACCTAGTGATGGTGAATGAGTCATGATAGTATGCAATTTGGAGAGAAACGTGCAGAGGGTGTTCTTCCCACTTGTTGTTCTAAGTGGTTGACATTGTGTATTTGCAAGGAGCCTTGGTGTGTAGCTGCAGTGCATCTTTAATTTGGGACACAATACTGCGATGGTGGTAGAGAAAGTGGATCCATACGGTTATAGGTGAAATATCAATCAAGTGGGCTGCTTTGTCCTGAATGGTGTCATCCTTTGAGCATTGGTTGAGTTGCACTAATTCAGGCAAATGGAGAGTATTCCACCACAAGTTTTGAGAAGATTTGTAGCTCAGGTTGAGATTCTGGATGTAGGTTTGCCCACTGAGCTGGAAGGTTCATTTCCAGATGTTTCGTCACCATACTAGGTAACATCTTCAGTGGGCCTCTGGGGGAAGCACTGTTGATAATTCCTGCTTTCTGTTTATAAGTTTGGGTTTCTTTGGGTTGGTGATGACACCACTCACCTCAGAATTCCCAGTCCTTAACCTGCTCATGTAGTTGCAGTATTTACACAGCTGCTCCAGTTTATTTCCTTATCAATGGTAACCCTGGATATTGTTTTGCTTGTGGACGTACCCGAGTAATTTTCTATAGTCTCAATTTTGCAGCTGTATGTATTGGAATAACTTGGCTGGAGATATAGCTATTTATGAAGCATACGTATTCAAAACTACTGCCAGATTTTTGACAGCATCCACTGTATTCAGGGCCTTCAACCATGTCTTGATATCATGACATGTGATCCAAAGTTGCTGAAAACTGTTATCTGTAATGCTGAGGACGTAGGGGGAACATACAGTTGGATTACCCACTTTGTGCTTCTGGCTGAAGATGGTTCTAAGTGTTTAGTCTTGCCTTTGGTACTGACTTTCTGGATGATCCCTTACTGAAGATGGGAATGCTCATGGAATCTTATCATCAGTTGTATTATTCCGCATCACCTTTCATGACTGGATGTGGTCAGACTGCAGAACATTGAGGGATCGTTTAGCTCTGTCTATCAGATACTGCTGCCCTTATTTAGAATACATGGAGTCCTGTGTTGTAGTTTCAACATGTAATGCATTTTTAGTAACACCTAGTGCTGCTCCTGGCATGCTCTCCTATACTTCTTGTGCAACCAGGGTTCATTCCTTGCTTAATGGCAATGGTAGGGTGAGATCAGGTAGGATTTATGACTGAATCTCTCAGTACGTGCCGCAGGAACGTTTACCAGTTATGTCCTCTAGGACTTAACCAGCTCAGTCGAGCCTGAACTGCTATTGATGATGGACCTTTACGTTCCTATGCGCAGAATACATTTCTTGCCATTATTATCATGAGTACTTCCTCCGAAATGGTGTTCAACATGCAGAGGAAGTGAATCATTAGCTGAGGGAGGGCAATTGGTAACAATCAGCAGAAGGTTTCTTTCTCCATGCTTGAACTGATGCCATGAGAAATCAACAGTTCAACAATCAATGCTGAGGAACCTAAGGCATGTGCTGTCATGTCAGATGGAGCTGGATATACTCAGGATAATCAGGATATCTGGGATATTAACTGGAAGATATTATTTAATTTGGATGAATATCCCCACTTTTACCTTAAAACGATTGGCTTGCAAGGCCATTGTAGACAGCAGTTGAGAATCAAATGCACATTGCTGTGGGGCTGGAGTCATATGCATGCCAGACCAGCTTCCTCATCCCTCAAGGGCATTTGTGAAGCAGATGAGTGTTTAATGACAATTGCCAATGGATTAACTTTTAATTCCAAATTTTTATGGAATTCAAATTTCACCATTTGCAAATATGATCCCAGACCATTAGCCTGAGCTTTTGAATTGTCACTCCAATGACATTATCAGTGACACCACTGTATTCCACATTTTGTCACAATTCCCCAGATAATGGTAAAGAGGAATTCAAAGAGTTGGCAGAATGTGAAATGCCTTTCTCATGTCATTGTCCAGCATTTTCTTTCATTCCATGTCAACTGCATGATTTTCTTCTCATTCTAGTTTTTATGATGTTTCGGCATAGCTGAAGGCAATTAAAAGTCAACCACAGTTCTAGGACTGATTTATTTCTTTAAAGGAAATCAGTGACAATCCAATGGTATCATGGTCACCATTTACTGTACCTCATGAGTTCTTCCAATACATTTAATTCACTAAATTGATCAAAGTGCTCATGGTGGGATTGGAACTTGGATCTCCAGATCATTGGTTGGATCTGTGATTTCCTCACCCAGTAAGAGAAGCACTGTGTAACTGTAGATATTTTCTAATCAACCTGAACAAGGATGTTATTACAATCTTCTGGAGCATTACCACTGCACTTCAAGTGCTCCTTTAGTGGCATTTCTATCCATTTTGTGTAATATTTAGATATCTTTCTAATCAATCTGTTTAGAGATGTTATTACAAACACCTGGAGCAAGTGAAGCTTGAATCCAAGCCTTCAAGTTCAGAAGTACAGATACCACTACAGTGATCCAAGAACCCAGCTCACTATGTGCCTTAGTGATTAACAACTTTTAGTTAGACATTCATTTCATTGACAGGATCATAAGCTAACTGATGGTATTGAGCCAGTGTACCATCCTCATTATGATCTTTCATCTGAAATACTGAGGCAAGTCCCTGTTCTCCCACCCTACTGAGCATGAAGGAATAGTCTCAGATGACCTCCTCCGGTGATAATGGATGTTCCTGATGAGTCCAGAACCAGGAGATAAGGATGGTGTCGGAGGATACGTGTAGTTCGTGTAGGACTGAGGTGAGGGGAAATTTCTTCACATTGACAGTGGTCAGCCTGTACAATTCTCTAAGATAAAAAGTGGTTGAAGCCAAAGTATTTAATGTTTTCAAGAACATATTATATATAGTTCTTTGGGTAAAGGGATCAAAGGGTATGGGGAGAAGGTAAGAACAGGGTACTGAGTTGGATAATCATCTGTCATCATATTGAATGGCAACTGTTCAAAGGGCTTAATGGCTTACTCCTGCTCTTATTTTGTATGTTTCTGTCTGCTGTAAGCATGTTGAGAGGATTTAGAATCATAGAATCCCTACAGTGTGGAAGCAGGCCATTCAGCCATTGAGTCCACACAGACCCTCCCAAAGCATCCCACCCCATTCTATCCCTGTAACCCTGCATTTCCCACAGCTAATTCACCTAATCTACATGCCCCTGGACACATGGGCTATTGAGCATGGCCAATCCACTTAACCTGCACATCTTTGGACTGTAGGAGGAAACCGAATCACTTGGAGGAAACATGGGGAGAATGCACAAACTCCACACGGACAGTCACCCAAGGGTGGAATCAAACCCGGGTCCCTGACATGTGAGGTGATGGTGCTAACCGCTGAGCCACCATGCCATCCCAGGTTTGCGGGTGGTAACCAGTGTGTTTGCCCTTGTTATGAATGTGCTTTCATTCACCATGAAGTCTTGGTATGCAATGGGCCTTCTGGTTCGAAGGCAGGAACACTATCTACAGGGCTCATAAAACGTCATGGCACATTGCGAAAGAGGAGCAGGGCAGCAATGGTAATCCTGCAATCATCACCAATAAAAGCCAGGTTTCTAGGCAAAGTTTCCTTGCACTCTGTGGAATCTGATTGGCTTCAATATATCCAACATTACAACAGTGAAATAGTTTGGATTTAAAATGTTTTTGTACATCCGTACCTCTGAACCATGCTACAGAACGTCAAGGTCTTCCTTTCCTTTCCTTTTACAGTGAAAATATCTCCATGCTATTTTTTATGTATTCCATTGCCTTCTGAAGCAATGCTCTCCTGAGTCATGTAGATGTGTCAGGTGCTGGAATCTGTGCTGAATTCGCTCTTGGCAGCCACAGCAAGGGTGTTGCAATTGACAGTAACATTCTTGTCTCAGGAGGGCAGGAAAACCAGCTTCATTCGATTCACTTTCTGCCAAGCCCTGCAAGACGGAACTATAAAATTTATTTTTGAATTCTCATCTCTTAAGTTCAAGTCCCTCTGCGGCTTCAACCCTCCACGGCCTCAATCTTCCCCTACCCCAGTACTCGTTGAATCCTGCGATCTTCTAAGATCGACACACCCATCCAAACCTCCTTCGCATCCTTAATTTTAATCCTCCCCCTGTTGTTGGTCATATCTTCAGCTGGTTTGGTCCTCTTCGGGAGCCATTCTTCTTTCCTAATTTCCTCTGCTTGAAGAACTTGCATTTTTGCTTTTCCGACCAAGCTCGTGGCAGCAATCCTCATTTCTGGTCATGCGGTTCAGTGTCAATTTTTGTGGGAAAGGAAACGCTTTGTGTTTGTTCGGTGGAGGTGCTACATAAATGCACGTAGCGCAGGTGTTCTTCCAGCAGGCTGAAGTCAGTCCCCAATTAGACTGGGTCATGAGGCTAAGAGGTGAAGGAGCATTGACCTTGCTGTACCCACCCCCATTATGGACCAGGCTGTCTTCATGATAGCCACACTGAGGACTTATCGCATCATATGTAGTGGCCAACCATTGCAATTTATAGAGGGTATTCTGGATGTTGTTAGAGAACACCTGCCTCTCTCCACTGAGAATGTGCCATTAGCCTGTAGTCTCGATGAGACTGATTCTGACTCCAATCAGAATTCTTTTTAGGGATTCCCAGCATCATGTATCTACTGACATTATCTATCCGGAGCAAACGTTCCAAAGGCTAATCAGAAGTGACACTTACTTCATTACAGAATTTACAATAAGTGGAATAAATAAACTGTTTGAGACAGGGGGACAACACAAAACCTTCAGGGTCCCAAGACAAATTCCAGCCCCATTTGCCATGTTTCTCCAGAGCTGGCCGATACATTATCATCTTCCTGTTGTTTGCAGCCTTCGTCCTCACTGTCAGACACACAGAGAGTTTTTTGTTACATCAACAAATTTCTTAACCCGGTCCCCAAGGTTTAAGCACAATGGGAATCCCCAGAGTAAACAACCTTTCAGACACAGAAAACCATCATCCTTCCCCTTTTTAGATGCAAATGCCCACATTAGAATCTCTGCAGTGCAGAAAGAGCCCATTGGGCTTCATACCAACCTTCCCAAACGCATCCCATCCCACTATCCTGTCCCTAATCCTGCATTTCCCATGGCTAATCCACCCAACTTGCAAATTTCTGGACATGATGGGCAATTTCACATTGCCAATCCACCTAGCCTGCACATTCTTGGACTGTGGGAGGAAACCCACACAGACACAGGGAGAATATGATTTTCCTGCTCCTTGGATGCTGCCTGACCTGCTGTGTTTTTCCAGCAACACACTCATCTCAACTCTGATCTCCAGACAGTCACCCAACGGTGGAATTGATCCTGGGACCCTGGTACTGCGAGGCAGTAGTGCTGACCACTGAGCCACCATCCCTCCCTGCTGTGTTGGAACCCACAGGTTTTTCCTCTCCTGAACAGCAAGCCATGTGGGACCTTGCTGATATTAATGCTGATTCGATATTACATGCTGTCCTCACCAGCCCTCCTTGCCACCTGCTCAAACAATGCAATCAAAGCTGGTAAAATAAGCCGTTACCTGAACAAATCTGCACTGACTGTCTTTCACCAATCCGTACGTTCCTGAATGACAAGACATCCAGTGTCTCAGAATTTTTTCCAGTAATCAGCCCACCACTGAGCTTAGTCTGGACATATCCTGTAATTATGTGGACGTTCCTTGCTTCCTTTTTTAAACAATGGTACAATACTCTAGTTCTCTAAAACCATGTGTGTAGCCAGGGAGGACTGGAAATCATAGTCAGAGCTCCTGCTATTCACTCCCCTGCTTCTTGTAGCCACCTGGGATACATTTCTGCAAGGTTTGGCAATAATTGACGATTTGACTATTTTACAAGTTCAATCCCGTTCTAGTTAGCAAAGAGCAGATTACTGAAAACAGTCCTGGATTAGTAATCCAAAAGCCTGGGCTGATGACCCAGGATGGTGTGATTTCAAATCCTGCCATGGAGATTTCAGAATTTGAATTTAGTTTGAAATATTCCAGATTGTAAAAAAAGTCATGACACCAATAAAGTAAGACCATGAAGCTGTCAAACTGTTGTGAAAAAGCAATTAGTTTACCAATGTACCTTTGAAATCTGCCATCATTATCTGTCTGGCCAACATGTGACTCCTCAATCACTGCAATGCAGGTCACTCTGAACATCCCTCCGGATTACGAAGTCTCTCAGTTGAATCAAAACGGTTTAAAGTATATTGCACCAAATAAATACATTCAGGAAGAAAGTTCCACTTTCCAAAAACAATTGCAAGTACAAACAAGGCTCATTTTGCCAGTGATTCCCCACTGAGAGAACAAACAATAGCAAAGATGGATATTACAGCAGAGCTTGTAATGCTATGTCCTGAGGAAGAGCCACTGGTCCCGAAATATTAACTCTGATTTCTCTCCACAGATACTGCCAGACCTGCTGAGTGTTTCCAGCATTTTCTGTTTTTGTTTGTGAGCTTAGTTTAAAGTTGATTCTCAATCACATCACTCCATTCACTTGCACTGACAACTTGTGAGCGTGAATGATGGAGATATTTACCCCCATGAAGTCCTGTCTCTTTCTTCTTAAAGGCGCAGCTTAACCTTCAGCTAATACTTTGCTGTGTGTGGCAAAGAATTCCATTTGGAAATAAGTCCTTGTAATCACCCTGCCTTTCAAATACAGGAGTAGGTTGGACAGTCCTATTTATTTTTTACTACTGACCAGTGTGTGGCTCATATTCCTGCATAGATGTAGTGCTTGTTTCAAAGAACACAGCCTTATGACAGGCTGGATCAAACCTTTTAGTGTTCTTGTCTAAACTGTGCTGAATTAATCATGAATCTTTTATTGATTGATGGATTTATCATAGAATCCTGACAGTATGGAGGCAGGCCATTTGGCCCATTGAGTCCACACTGGCCCTCCAAACAGCATCCCACCCAGACCTATACTCTACCCTTGTAACCCTGCATTTCCCATGGATAATCCACCTAACCTACCTAGCCCTGGGCACTGTGGGCAATTTTTGCATGACCAATCCACCTAACCTGCACATCTTTGGACAGTGAGAGGAAGCCAGAGCACCCGGAGGAAAGCCACGCAGACACGGGGAGAATGTGCAACCTCAATACCGACGGTCACCCGAGTTGAATCTGGGTCGCTGGTGCAGGACGGCAGTCGTGCTAGCCACTGAGCCGCTCTGTTGCTTATTGTTGTCATGCACTGGGATATAGTGAAAAGTATTGCTTTGTGTGCTATAGAGTCAGATTGTATCACACAAGGCACATCAGGATAGCAGAACAAAGTGCAGAATACAGTTTACAGCTGCAGAGAAGGTGCAGAGAGAGAGAGATGAGAATTAACATTCGAAACGTCTGTTCAAAAGTCTGAGAACAGTGGGAAGAAGCTGTTCTTGAATCTATTTGAATGTGTTTTCAAAATTTTATATCTTCTGCTTGATGGGAGAGGTGGAAGAGAATATAACTGGGAGAAGTCTTTGATTATGTTGGTTGCTTTCCCGAGGCTGTAGGAAATATAGATAGAGTCAATGGGGAATTGTTATGAAGAATATTCTGTGATAGCTTTAATGCTTGTGCTTTAAAAAAAACTATCTCTGTTTTGCTATAATAATAAATTAAAACAGCCCTTGGGGTGAGGGTTACTTTTCAGCCTTT
>NC_057722.1:72615543-72629227 GCF_004010195.1 Chiloscyllium plagiosum | reverse complement strand
GGGGGGAAGGGTGCGGTGGTGATGGACCGGTGGCATTATTGGACTACTAATCCAGAGATTCTGGTAATGATATGGGAGACTGGGGAGGGGTGGGGGAGAGGGTGGCGGGCAGAGAGACCATGTGGGGGGACCTGACTTTGCATCCTATCATAGCAGATGGTGGAATTCACTCTGAATAAACAATTCTGGAATGAAAAGTCTATTGCCAACCATGAATGCATTGTCAATGATTGGAAAAAGAATCCCAGTTGGTTTATTAATGTCCTTTGTTGAAGGAAATCTGATATCCTTACCTGGTCCGGCCTACTTGTTACTCTGACACAAAGCATTGTGGTTGACTCTAAACCACATCCCCAAGGCCATCTAGGGATGGAAAGCAAAGGCGGATCTTGCTGGTGATGCTACATTACCTAATGAATACAACTTTTAAAATTTGTGCCTCAGGGAACATTCAACGTAAAGAGACCCTTTATGGGTGTCACAATAGCTCAGTAGTTAGCACTGCTGCCTCACTGCGCCAGGGACCTGGGTTCATTTCTAGCCTTGGGCGACTGTCTGTGTGGGTTTCCTCCCACAACCCAAGGATGTGCTGGTTAGGTGAATTGGCCATGCTAAATTGCCCATAGAGTAAGTTATTAGTCAGGAGTAAATGCAGGGGAATGGGTCTGGGTGGGTTATCCTCTGGAGAGGTGTTGTGGACTTGTTGGGCCAGAGGGCCTGTTTCCACACTGTCGGAATTCTAATTTTTTTCCCACATTACAGAAGTGACCACCGTTCAGAAGTGGTTAATTGATGGCAAAGTGCTTTATGAATAGTTCTCTATCTAGGTGATGTCTTCTATTAACAGTACTGCAAGAAAGGATCAAGACAAGATCAAGAAGGGACGAAGAATATTTATAGACCACATGAGTGGACAGGGAGTAGTGGAGATGGACCATTTTGGGTGAGGTTTTTGTCTGAATCCCTATATGTGCAACTGGTGTATCCTTGCGTTCCAGGCCAAGTGTTAACATGTTGGTCTCCTCTTCAGCGTGAATGCTATTTGTCCTGAGAGGTGTTAGTAACACCAGCAATGGTATCATTAAATTAATTGCCCGTTGACCTTCTGTGTTTTCAGAGACAAATTGTGTGACACTGGAAAAACATAGCCGGTCAGGCAACTTCCGAGGAGCAGGGGTGTCCCATTCCTGATGAAGAGCTTATGTTCGAAACGTCGACTCTCCTGCTCTACAGATGCTGCCTGACCAGCTGTGCTTTTCCAGCACCACACTTTTCAACTCTGATCTCCAGTATCTGCAGTCCCCACTTTCTCTTTCTGTGTTTTTGCCAAGGATGGTACAACATTTGATGATTGCTACAGAAAACTTGGAGGAAATATTCAGCGGTTGATCCAACATTAGTGTCATTTGACGCCTATCGGAAAACTTCATTGATTGTGGCCAGCTCAGGACTTGTGAGATTTGGTTTCTTGATTGTTGCCCTTTCTGTACAGCACAGCTCCCAACACTCTCTGTGGTTAGCAGAATCTGTGGTGCTTTGTCCAGCTGAATACTAACAACAAGAAACAGGAAGTTTTGGATCCTTTTTTTGAGACAGAAAGCAGCGTTGAAAACCTGTTCCAGTGCAGTCAATGAGGGAACCAGGCTATGATGCTTCCTCCTGAGTTGTGAGTCTTGGTCATTGCACCTTCAAATGCATTGGAAAATTGTGACTAATGTGGACATGATTTTCTGATGCTCACTAGCATTAACTAAAATAAATAGCATTCACGCTGAAGAGGAGACCAACACATTAACACTTGGCCTGGAAAGCAAGGCTCAGACTCAAGGCCAGGCTCATGCCCAGGCTGAGGCTCATGGCCAGGATCAGGCTCAGGCCCAGGCTCAGGCTCAGGCCCAGGCCCAGGCTCAGGCCCAGGCTCAGGCTCAGGCCCAGCCCAGGCTCAGGCTCAGGCTCATGCCCAGGTCCAGGCCCAGGCTCATGCCCAGGTTCAGGCTCAGGCTCATGCCCAGGTCCAGGCCCAGGCTCATGCCCAGGTTCAGGGCCAGGCTCATGCCCAGTTTCAGGCTCAGGCTCATGCCCAGGTTCAGGCTCAGGCTCATGCCCAGATTCAGGCTCAGGCTCATGCCCAGGTCCAGGCTCAGGCCCAGGTTCAGGCTCAGGCTCATGCCCAGGTCCAGGCCCAGGCTCATGCCCAGGTCCAGGCTCAGGCTCATGCCCACGCTCAGGCTCATGCCCAGGCTCAGGCTCAGGCTCATACCCTGGTCTATGGAGTTCAATGCAATTAAATGTGAGGTGATGCACTTTGGGAAGAATAACAGGAAGGCAGAGTACTGTGTCAATGGAAAGATTCTTGGTCGTGTGGATGTCCAGAGGGATTTGGGAGTCTATGTACATGGATCCCTGAAAGTTGCCACCCAAGTGGATAATGCTGTTAAGAAGGCATACGGTGTGTTAGGTTTCATTCATAGAGGGATTGAGTGCTGGAGCCGCAATATCATGCTGCAACTATACAAAACGCTGGTGCGGCCACAGTTGGAATATTGTGTATAGTTCTGGTCATCATATTTCAGGAAGGATGTGGAAGCATTGGAAAAGGTGCAGAGGAGATTTACCAGGATGTTGCCTGGTCTGGAGGGAAGGTCTTATGAGGAAAGGCTGAGAGACTTGGATCTGTTCTTATTGGAAAGAAGAAGGCTAAGAGGGGATTTGATAGAGACATACAAGATGATCAGAGGATTAGGTAGGATAGACAGTGAAAGTCTTTTTCCTAGGATGATGACAGGGGCGTAACTACAAATCGAGGGGTGATAGATTTAAGACAGATGTCAGAGGCAGGTTCTTTATGCAGAGAGTCGTAAGGGCATGGAATGCCCTAACTGCTAATGTAGTTAAGTCAGCCACATTAGGGAGATTTAAATAATCCTTGGATAAGCACATGGATGACTTTGGGATAGTGTAGGGGGAGGAGCTGAGAATAGTTCACAGGTCGGCGCAACATTGAGGGCCAAAGGGCCTGTTCTGCGCTGTATTGTTCTATGTTCTATGTTCAGGCTCAGGCTCAGGCTCAAGCCCAGGTCCAGGTTCAAGCTCAGGCTCAAACTCAAGCCCAGGCCCAGGCTCAGGTCCAGGGCCAGGGTAAGGCTCAGACTCAGGCCTAGGTTCAGGCACAGATCCAGGTCTAAGCTCAGGTTCAGGCTCAGGTTCAGGGCCTGGCACAGGTCAAGGCTCATGCTTAGGCTCATGCTCAGGCCCAGGCTGAGGCCCAGGTCCAGGCTCAAGCTTAGGCTCAGGTCCAGGCTCAGGCTGAGGACCAGGCTTCAGCTTAGGCCAAGACTCAGATTCATGCTCAGGCCCAGGCTCAGGCCCAGGCTCAGGCTCAGGTCCAGGCTCAGGTTCCGGCCCAGGCGCAGGCTCAGGTTCAGGCCCAGGCTCAGGCTCAGGACCAGGCTTCAGCATAGGCCAAGACTCAGATTGATGCTCAGGCCCAGGCTCAGGCTCAGGCTCAGGCCCAGGCCCAGGCCCAGGCCCAGGCCCAGGCTCAGGCTCAGGTCCAGGCCCAGGTTCAGGCCCAGGCTCAGGCTCAGGCCCAGGCTCAGGCCCAGGCCCAGGTATATGCATCGGCTGAATAGCCAAGGTCTTTTCCCCGGGGTATGGGAGTCCAAATCTTGTGGGCGTAGGTTTAAGGTGAGAGGGGAAAGATTTAAAAGGGATCAATCTTGTGGGCGTAGGTTTAAGGTGAGAGGGGAAAGATTTAAAAGGGATCTGAGGGTCAACCTTTTCACAGAGAGGGTTGTGCATGCATGGAATAACAGCCTGCGTGGGTTTCCTCCAGGTGCTCCGGTTTCCTCCCACAGTCCAAAAATGTGCAGGTTAGGTGAATTGGTCATGCTAAATTGCCCGTAGTGTTAGGTGTAGGGGAATGGGTCTGGGTTGTTTGCGGGTCAGTGTGGGCTTGTTGGGCCGAAGGGCCTGTTTCCACACTGTAAGTAATCTAAAAAAAAAGGCATCTGGGTGGGTATATGAATAGGAAGGGTTTAGAGGGATATGGGCCAAATGCTGGCAAATGGTACTAAGTCAGTTTAGGATAAATGGTTGGCATGGACAAGTTGGACTGAAAGGTCTGTTTCCGTGCTGTACAATTGTATGACTCTATGCTTTGTTTGAGGATGAGGAGTATCATACTAGGTATAATACGAGATGGCTTTAAACTAAAGGCCTGTCTAATCGGGGGAGTGATCGTGTTGGGAGATTTGAAAACTAGGTAGTCTAGCAAGGTAATTGTTAGCAGTGTGTGACAGGACGGGACAGTACTGCACTAACACGTAAGCCAATTCTTGCAAAAATGTTAAAAATACAGAGTTAAAGGCTCTGTATCTGCACACACACAGCATTCCCAACAAAGTAGATAAATTGTTAGCACAGATTGAAATAAATATGTCTAAAATAAATATGATTTGGAGGTGCCGGTGTTGGAATGGGGTCTACGAAGCTAAAAAAATCACACACCAGGTTATATTCCAACATGTTTATTTGGAAGTGCTAGTTTTCAGAGCACTGGTCCTTCATCAGGTAGTTAACAACCTGTTGGACTACAACTTGGTGTTGTGTGATTTCTAGCTGAAATAAATATGATAGCGATACCTGATACACAGGATCTGAATATTGAAGGTTATTTGACACTTCAAAAATATGGATGTTATGGCAGATTGATATTATTACTGGACTATTAATCCAGAGAAGTTAAAAATCTGGGGACCTGGGTTGAAATCCCTCTATGATAGATAGTGGAATATGCATTCATTTCTTAAAAATCTTGATTTGTGAGTCTAATGATGACTATGCTGATTGCTAGGGAGAAACCCATCTAGTTCACTACTGCCCTTGAGGGGTATAAACTGCTGTCCTTCACCAGTTGGGTCTACATGTGGCTCCAGGCCCACAACAATGTGGTTAACTCTTAACTGACCTCTGGGTGAATAAGGATAGGCAGTGCTGGGATAGCCAGTGCCACCCACATCCAGTGAACGAAAGAGAAAAGGAAGCTAGGAAAGGATGGTGGTATAGCTCTGTTAATTAAGGATGTCAGTCATGTAGAAGTGAGAAATATCTTGAGCTCAAAAGAGCAAGATGTAGAAGCAGTAGGGTTGAGATACGAAGCCGGAAAGATTAGTTCTGTCAGTAGTTTATAGGTCAATTAACAGTAGCGACACTGTAGGATAGAGTGCGCAGAGAGAAATAAATGGGCTGTGTAGGTAAGGTACCCCAGTAATCATAGATGGCATTAATCAACATGTAGATAAGCAGGATATCCCAGACTGGCAATAACCAAGAATATGAGTTCATAAATATCATTTGGGATAATTACTGAGAGCAGTGTGTTCTAGCGTCAACCAGGGAGAAGTCTGTTCTTGGTTTGTAATGCATTCTGTGACAGCAAAGATCAATAAACTCATTGTGAAGGAGCCTCTAGGTGACAGTGATTTTAACATGATGTGTGCTATATCGAGTTTTAATATGAAAATTGCAGGTGTTATAAATCAAAAAAAGTAAGGCTGTGAAGGCAATATTGGCTAAAATGAACTGGGAAAGGATGTTGAAAAGAAAGGCAGTAGATATTCAGCAGCAGACTATTAAGAAGGTATTTAATAATTTTTAGAAAAATATTTAGTTAGAGGTAAATGCAGGGGAATGGATCTGGGTGGGTTACTCGTTGGAGGTTCAGTGTGGACCTGTTGGGCCGAAGGACCTGTTTCCACACTGTAGGGCATCTAATCTAATCTATTTATTCTAATGAGAAAGAAAGAATCTTTGAGCAAGGAAAATTTAAACATGGCTTCAAATTGAAATAAACATTATATCATTTTGCAAAGGTTAGTGGCAGGTCACAACATTGGACAGATTTAAAGAACTAGCAAAAATAAGTTAAAAGAAAGGAAGAGATTAGAGTATGAGAGAAAGCTAGCTAGAAAGAAAGTAGGGAAGAGTTTCTCCACATATCTAAAAAAGGAGAGTAAAATAAGAACATAAGAACTAGGTAAGAAAGTAAATTATCAAGTGGAGTTGGGAAATTTAGAAAGAAATCCAGACAGATTAAGAATTGGGGTAAATATTTAGCAGATAGACTTTAATATGAGTTAATGTGAACTTGTCCACTTTAGTAGGAAGAATAGAAAAGGAGAATATTGTTGAAGTGAAAGAGAGATGACAGAATGTGTTGGTACAGAGGGTGTCCCAGGATGTGAATCATGCAAAGTCAATGGCGGCACGGTGGCTCAGTGGTTAGCACTGTTGCCTCACAGCACCAGGGCCCCAGGTTTGATTCCAGCCTTGGGTGACTGTCTGTGTGGAGTTTGCACATTCTCCCCGTGTCTGCGTGGGTTTCCTCCCACAGTCACAAACATTTGCAGGTCAGGTGAATTGGCCATGCTAAATTGCCCATAGTGTTAGGTGTATTAGTCAGAGGGAAATGGATCTGGGTGGTTTACTCTTTGGAGGGTCGGTGTGGACTGGTTGGGCCGAAGGGCTTTATTCCACACTGTAGGGAATCTAACGTAATATGTAGTTAATGCGAGTGATGAGGAAGACATGTGGAATGCTAGCCTTTATTGAGAGACAGAAGACTATAAAAATAGAGACATTTTGCTGCAGCTGTGTGAGGTATTGGTAAGACCACCTCAGGAGCATTGTATACAATTTTAAGTTCCTTACTTGAAAGAAAAGGATAGAATTGGAGAAGATTCATTTAATTCATTTCTGGGATGAAGGGTTGATCAGGTTGAGTCTTTACCCATTGGAATTGAGAAGGATGACAGGGAATCACCCTAAAATATATAAGATACAGAGGGAACATGAGAAGATCCTTCCTTCTGTGGGACAGATGGGACCTGAGGGACCAAGTTTAAAAATAAGAAATCTTCCTTTTAAGACAGAGATGAAGATTTGTTTTCTCTGAAAGGATTATTAAGCTGTGGGATTATCTTCCCCAGAAAACAGTGGAGGCCTGGTTATTGAATTTCTTCAAGACTGAGTTAGAATTTCGGTAGACAAGGGAGTCATGGGTTATTGGAGTGGGGGAGGCAGTGTGGGTGGGCTGTGCATAGACAGGAAAGTGGAGACAAGCACATCAACCATGAACGTATTGAAAGTTGTTCTGGATGTAATCAAATTCTGAAAGAATGCTCCGGAGTCAGGAAAACTCAGGCAGTCAAGAAGCTCAACAGGGGAGTCCAGAACTAGAGGGCACAGGCTTAGGGTGAGAGGGGAAAGATATAAAAGAGACCTAAGGGGCAACCTTTTCACTCAGAGGGTGGTACGTGTATGGAATGAGCTGCCAGAGGAAGTGGTGGAGGCTGGTACAATTGCAACATTTAAAAGGCATCTGGATGGGTATATGAATAGGAAGGGTTTGGCGAGATATGGGCCAGGTGCTGGCAGGTGGGACTAGATTGGGTTGGGATATCTGGTCGGCATGGACAGGTTAGACTGAAAGGTCCATTTCCGTGCTGTACATCACTATGACTCTATGTCTAGAACAAAGTAATTCACTTGAAAGGCGTCCGATCCATAACCTTAAACAGTCTGTTCTCCCACCACCAACACCACAGTAGCCATAAAGTGCACTGTTAATGTCTGACCAATCACTTTGTTAAACTTATTAATATATTTAATTAAGGTTAACAAGA
Organism: Chiloscyllium plagiosum; assembly: GCF_004010195.1. Lineage (NCBI taxonomy): Eukaryota > Metazoa > Chordata > Chondrichthyes > Orectolobiformes > Hemiscylliidae > Chiloscyllium > Chiloscyllium plagiosum. Next base: position 72,621,542 of record NC_057722.1, on the reverse strand, counting down.
AAAAGATTGGGGCTATTAATTTTTTGAGCATAAATATATGGATGGAACATCTGTAACATCAGGTCTCAAATAAAAGGATTAAGCCTGTGGAAGTCATTAAACTCTCTCCACAGAAGAAAATATATACACATTCTAACTTCAATCTCTTGAGCTCACTTGTCATCTATTATCATCTACAACATGCACTGCAGCAACCCACCAAGTCTCCTTCTCTTGAGCCTGCCAAATCCATGACCTCTACCAGCCAAAAGAACAAGGGGAGAAAATGCAAGGGAAACAGCTGAAAGTTCCCCTCCGAGACATGCAGCAGCCTAGATGTGAAACCACATCACCATATCTTTACGGTCACTGGAATTTCCTCTTCTAACATTATTCTGATATCCCTCCTATAGGAAGGATGTTGTGAAACTTGAAAGGGTTCAGAAAAGATTTACAAGGATGTTGTCAGGGTTAGAGGGTTTGAGCTAAAGGGAGAGGCTGAATACATTGGGGCTGTTTTCCCTGGAGCATCAGAAGTTGAGGGGTGACCTTACGGAGGTTTATAAAATGATGAGGGGCAAGGATAGGGTAAATGGACAAGGTATTTTCCCTGGGGCAGGAGAATCCAGAACAAGAGGGCATATGTTTAGGATGAGAGGGGAAACATTCAAAGGGTATCTAAGGGGCAACTTTTTCATGCAAAGGGTGGTGCGTATATGGCGTAAGCTGCCAAAGGAATTGGTGGAGGCTGGTACAATTGCAACATTTAAAAGGCATCAGGATGGGTATATGAATAGGAAGGGTTTGGAGGGATATGGGCCAAATGCTGGCAAATTGGACTAGACTAATTTAAGATATCTGGTCAGCATGGACTAGTTGAACCGATGGGTCTGTTTCTGTGCTGTACATCTCTATGACTCTATTGTATATCTACCTACTATCCCATGAACCTGAATGGTTCAAGATGGCAGCTCATCACCACCTCCTCATGATTAATCAGGAAGGGGCAAATACAGCTGGCCTTTGCCAATGACGCCCACTTCCCATGTGGAGAACAATTTTAAAATACACCTCAAAGTTTGTGCGAAGATTTGTAGCTCGGGTGCTTGTTGTTGTGGTTCTGTTCGCCGAGCTGGAAGTTTTTGTTGCAAACGTTTCGTCCCCTGGTTAGGCGACATCCTCAGTGCTTGGGAGCCTCCTGCGAAGCGCTTCTTCGATGTTTCCTCCGGCATTTATAGTGGTCTGTCCCTGCCGCTTCCGGTTGTCAGTTTCAGCTGTCCGCTGTAGTGGTTGGTATATTGGGTCAATGTGTTTGTTGATGGAGTTTGTGGATGAATGCCATGCCTCTAGGAATTCCCTGGCTACACCTCTTCGTAGCACCATTCCCAGCAGTTTCCACACCAACAACCTGAAAAGGGGTGATCCAGTTCCTGGAGAATCGACATTGGTTCTGTTCCAACGGTTGTCCACTTACGTATTTTCAAAGTGAAAAGCGACTGCCTTTGGTGAAGTAAAACCAACAGTCAACAGAGTAAAAGAAGATTGTATAGTGCTATAGCTCTCTATTACTTTATTAAACAAACTTAAAACCCTTTACACCAATGGATTACTGTTGAAGAAAAGTCAATATTGTTCGTCAGGCAATTATTTTTATGTACAGCAAGATTCCTCTAATCACAAAATCACTTAACAGTCAGGTAACACTCGACACTTGGTTGAGGGAGGTGTGATAACAGGGATGCTTGCAGAGTCCTTTGCTTGTCTATAATCAAGTGGATCATCAACATCCACCGAAATCACCAAAATGGAGAAAGCTAACCTGCGTGACAATGTTGCTCCTTTAAAAAAAGTGATTCTGTCCTTCATTTAATTTTTCAGAGGGGTCTTAAAAGGCCCAGACTCCAGAAAGTCTAAGTTGAAGAGCTTTAAGGCCAGTTTGATTATAGCTAATAGATACTACCTCAGGCAAAAAGCTTTTCAGTTTAAATAAAACACTTGTACAATGAAAGGGGACTAGCCATCTCCCCCCCCCCCCCCCAGCTCAGCTTGTCTCTGGTTTGGTTTGGTTCAGCAGTTGAAAAAGCTGCTGGATCCCAAAGAAGCAGCTCCAGGCTGATCTTCTTCCTCTCTCTCTGGCTTCTCTCCTGTAAGATCCTGGGTTTGATTTTCCCTTTTGGGCCAAGGGGTGTTTATGGGGATTGTTGCAAGTATTGGGAGCAGCATCGTTAAGTTGGGAAAGCCTGATGGGTTTTCGGATAGGTTAAGTTATTCGGCATCCTGTTCTCTTTGTTTCTGTTTCATTCCATGATCTTGTAAATAAATTGTTCTGTTTAAAACCAAGTGATTTGACCAGCTGTGTCTCCCCTGGAACATTCACTGTACGCCTCTTAAAACAACTTGCAAAGTTAGGGTCTGGGCTACTTTCTTGAAATGGTTTGTGGGGGTCTGGCCTGGTTCATAACACCTGTTTCACACCCATCCAAAGCACCTCCCGACACAATTGCACTGCGAGGTTCAGCCCTGAAGTGGGGCTTACATACTTTCCGGTGATTATGTTCTTCACCCAGCCACATGTAATCAAACCTGTTACAATAGCTGGATGTTACACACTGCATGGCACAGACAATCTTTGGCTGCTTTGAATTTGGATGGAAAGATTTTAATACATTGCCAATTTGCTCAATCATGTCTGATGTATGACTATTACTATTCAGGCTAGTGTCTGATTTTCAAAGTAATGTAATCCAGATATGCATCCCCTCAACTCTTGAGATTCTTCTGAAGTGAGATGATGTGAGGGAATACACAATGCTGTGCTGTTGCAGAATTTTTATCTGTTCTGATGTTTTGCCTTCAATTCATTTCAACTGTTTTGGTTGACCTAATGATATTAGGTCATTAACCTAATGACCTAATCCAGAGAGCCAGGTAATGTTCCGAGGACCTGGGTTCAAATCCGACCATGGCAGATGGTGGAATTTGAATTTGGCAATAATCTGGAATTAAGAGTTTAATGATGACCATAAAACATCGCTATGATTGGATTGTCAATTCGCTAGATGTCCTTGAAGGAAGGAAGCTGTCATCCTTACCTGGTCTGGCCTACATGTAACTCCAGACCCACAGTAATAGGTTGACTCTTAACTGCCCTCCAGGCGATTAGGGATGGGCAATAAATGTTGACCGAGCCAAGTGATACCTACATCCCATGAGTGAATCATTACTGAAAAGCAACTGTGTATTGGTTACAATGAAAAGAGGTAAAGAATTTCTGTTACATTACTTTTAATGTCTGGATGCTTTTTGGAACTTGTACCTTTAAAAATGTCGCCATAACATGAAGGTGCCAGTGTTGGACTGGGATGGACAAAGTCAGAAGTCACATGACACCAGGTTATAGTCCAACAGGTTTATTTGAAATTACAAGCTTTTGGAGCTTGTCACTTTACCTGACAAAGCTTGTGATTTCAAATTAACCTGTTGGACTATAACCTGGTGTCATGTGACTTCTGACCTTAAAAGTGTCGTCACTGCTGTCGTGGAAGATACAACAACATATTTGTCTGTAACAAAGTCTCATAGATAGCAATGCAATCTATCAAATAATCTCTTTTTGTTTTGTGGTGTTGATTATGGGATAAAGTATGGCGAGGACCTTGGAGGTAACTCTCTCTGCTCATCTTCGAAATATATTCACAGTGGCTTTGTGTTGACCTAACAGGACAGGTAATTTAGCAGGCAAAAGTGAGGACTGCAGATGCTGGAGATCAGAATCAAGATTAGAGTGGTGCTGGAATTCCTGATGAAGTGCTTTTGCCTGAAACATTGATTTTCCTGCTCCTTGGATGCTGCCTGACCTGCTGTGCTTTTCCAGCACCACTGTAATTTTGACAGGTGATTTAGCATCTCATCTGTGAAATGGCACCTACAGTAGTCTTGCATTCCCTTTGTACTGCATTGGAATGGCACCCCAAATTTTTGGGCAAAGTCTCTCTTAGGCATGGACCCACAACTGTTTGAGTCAGAGACAACTGTGTTACACATGTATCCATGAGATAAGAGCCTAACTATCTATTTTTTAGGCAAATTGCTTGAGGGATATTGTTTAGTCTAGACTCTAGTCAAAGTGTATTTCTGAAATCGTGATTCTGTGAATTTTTCCCTTCCTTAATGTGCATTTAAGGCATGAAACAGCAAGGTTAGAGACTGAATGATGATCCTTCATCAGAGATCTGACAATGTATCACAGCCACATGGGATCAAACTCTGAACAGTTCCACCATATTGTCCTGCTGAGGCACTTTCCATTACATTCCCCATGATTGTGACCTCTCTGAATGAAGGTTCATAATTCAGCGCTAATTAATGTCAAATTAGTAGTGGATTTTCTGCAGTGGGCGCCTGTACTCTAGGAACTGCCCAAGTGAATTCCAATTAGACTCCACGGAGTTTGAAGACAGAAGAGATATTCAAATATCCTTTGGAGCTGAGGTCAAATCTAAGTTTCAGACGTGAAAGGTCAAGGGTCAGCCGTTATGTGGGAACTCAAACCACATGAAAGATGAAATCGACACTGATGTAAGGCCTTGTTGAACTAATGGTTTATCTTTAACACTCCTTCCTAATTCTTCCTCCGTGTTAGTCTTGTTTAGAATTTTTTTTATAGACAAGTGTTCCAAAGCTGTGCAATTATTCTGAAAATAAGTATTTTTTCAAATTTCGTTTGGGTTTATTCACAAATACATGAGACCAAAGCAAATTAGGTTTAAATTTAGCTTTAGGTTTGTTGTCACCTGCATCTAAAAATACAGCGAAAAGTGTTTTCTCGCGTGTTATATACAAATTGTTGCCATGCTCCGGCACCATCTTGAAACATTAAATAGATGCAAGAATTTACTGCAATAGAGTGCATCTTTCTCTCTTCTTCTGGTTCCTTCTCTGTTGCTCCTCCAGTGACTGCTTTCATCAGCTGGGGTGTCTGTTTCAGGCTCTGGGTCTCTGTTACAGGCTCTGGGTCTCTGTTACGGGCTCTAGGTCTCTGTTACAGGCTCTGGGTCTCTGTTAATGGCTCTGAGTCTCTGTTCCAGGCTCTGGGTCTCTGTTACGGGCTCTAGGTCTCTGCTACAGGCTCTGGGTCTCTGTTAATGGCTCTGAGTCTCTGTTCCAGGCTCTGGGTCTCTGTTCTAGGCTCTGGGTCTCTGTTACAGGCTCTGGGTCTCTGTTACGGGCTCTAGGTCTCTGTTACAGACTCTGGGTCTCTGTTACAGGCTCTGGCGGTGTCTGTTACAGGCTGTGAGCCTCTGTTACAGGTTCTGGGTCTCGGTTACAAGTTCTGGGGTCTCTGTTACAGGCTTTGGTGGTGTCTGTTACAGGTTGTGAGCCTCTGTTACAGGTTCTGGGTCTCGGTTACAAGTTCTGGGGTCTCTGTTACAGGCTTTGGCGGTATCTGTTACAGGCTGTGAGCCTCTGTTACAGGTTCTGGGTTCAAAGTTTGGGTGAAGATTTGTAGCTCGGGTGCTTGTTGTTGTGGTTCTGTTCGCCGAGCTGGAAATCTTTGTTGCAAACGTTTCGGCCCCTGTCTAGGTGACATCCTCAGTGCTTGGGAGCCTCCTGTGAAGCGCTTCTGTGATGTTTCCTCCGGCATTTATAGTGGCCTATAGAACAAACAGTCTTACCACAAATTCAACCCAAACTCTGGGTCAGATATGTTGATGACACCTTTGTAATCATTAAAAACACAGAAATAGAGAAAACACACCGGATCATCAACGCCACGCTAACAGGAATCCGATTCACGAGAGAAGAAGAAAAGGATAACCAACTCCCATTCCTAGACGTGATGGTACAGAGAACACCGAACGGAGAATTCACCACAAAGGTATACAGGAAAGCCACACACACAGACCAAGTCCTGAACTATGAAAGCAACCACCCCAACACACACAAACGAAGTTGCATCAAGACACTATTCAAAAGGGCCACAACACACTGCAGCACACCAGAACTGCAAAAAGAGGAAG
>NC_057722.1:72606176-72615417 GCF_004010195.1 Chiloscyllium plagiosum | reverse complement strand
AACAGGAAGACAGCTAACGATCTGCATCCATGAACATCAACTAGCCACGAAACGCCACGATCAGCTATCCTTAGTAGCCACACACGCAGATGACAAGCAACATGAATTTGACTGGGACAACACTACCATTAAAGGGCAAGTGAAACAAAGAACAGCCAGGGAATTCGTGGAAGCTTGGCACTCATCCACAAACTCCATCAACAAACACATTGACCTGGACCCAATATACCGGCCACTACAGCGGACAGCTGAAACTGACAACCGGAAGCGGCAGGGACAGGCCACTATAAATGCCGGAGGAAACACCACAGAAGCGCTTCACAGGAGGCTCCCAAGCACTGAGGTTGTCACCTAGACAGGGGACAAAATGTTTGCAACAAAAATTTCCAGCTCGACGAACAGAACCACAACAGGTTCTGGGTCTCGGTTACAAGTTCTAGGGTCTCTGTTACAGGCTCTGGTGGTGTCTGTTACAGGCTCTGGGTCTCTGTTACATGCTCTGGCAGTGTCTGTTACAGGCTCTGGGTCTCTGATACAGGCTCTGGGTCTCAGTTACAGTCTCTGGGGTTTCTGTTACAGGCTCTGGGTCTCTATTACAGGCTCTGGGGTTTCTGTTACAGGCTCTGGCGGTGTCTGTTACAAGCTCTGGGTTTCTGTTACAGGCTCTGGGTCTCTATTAAAGGCTCTGGGATCTCTGTAACAGGCTCTGGGTCTCGGTTACAGTCTCTAGGTTCTGTGTTACAAGTTCTGGGGTCTCTGTAACAGGGTCTGGGTTTCTGTTACAAGTTCCAGGGTCTCTGTTATGGGCTCTGGGTCTCAGTTACAGTCTTTGTGGTCTCTGTTACAGGCTCTGGGGTCTCTGTAACAGCCCCAGAGCTGCTCCTCGCTCACTGAGAGACCCTGGGCTGGGGTGGAACCATGTCCAGCTCATTCTGGTGTGGCTGCCTCTGGAGGCAAAAAGCAGTGGAACAAGATCACGGCAGTGTAGAGTGAGGTCATTGGGCCCATTGTTGTCTGCACCATCTTGTCAAATGAGCATCATTATCTCATGTCAATCTCCTGCTTTTGCCCCATTTTCTTACACATTGCTTTTGAATGCTTGAATTGAACCTGCCTCCACTACACTTCCATATCCTATCGACGCACTGAATGAAAAGGGCTTTCCTCAAATGAAGGGCCTGTGCCCGAAACGTCGAATCTCCTGTTCCCTGGATGCTGCCTGACCTGCTGTGCTGTTCCAGCAATAAAGTTTCAACTTTCCTCAAATTAGCCTTGCTTCTTTTGCAGATCATTTTAAATTTATGCCCTCTCATTCCTGGTCCTTTTAAGAGTTCTGACTCAATGTACTTGATCTAACCCGCTCATGATTTTGAAAACCACCACCAGATCTCCTCTTAGCCTTCTCTCTCCAAAGAGAACCGTCTCAACTTCTTCCATCTCTCCCCCTAACTGATCCCTGCAGCTATTCTTGTAAACAGCTTCTGCACTATCTCCGATATGTTCACATCCTTTTTATAATGTGGTGCCCCGCAATTGTATACAATACTCCAATTGAGGTCTAACAGGCATCATACACGTGTTCAAAATCACCCTCTTGTTAGAGAGACATAGAACAACATAATTTCAATGATGCAAGATATTAACTCCTCTATTTAATTAAAATAGCATTGGACTTCTTGTGTTAAACATAAGGCTCTGTATTCCCACTCAGATGAATATAAAAGATCCCTGGTGTTATATTAAACCCCTAACTTTATGGACAATGTTCACCACTGAACCAACATCATTAACATAGATCATCGAGCTATCATATAGCCATTGTCACATTGCATTTATGTATCTTGCTGTGTGCTAATTAATTGCTATGCTTCCTACACTACAACAATGACGATGTTTCTCAATTTATTCACTCAAAGGTTCTTTGGGAAATTCAGAGGACACGAAAGGTGCTACAGTAATGCAAGTGTCCACTGATCCAGCCCACATTGCCATCAGCACCATGGAGCAAAGCTTGATGACAAGATGAGCAGGATCTGTCACCACATCAGCATTGATAGCACAAGTCGAACTGGGCATATATTCTGTCATTGGATGAAGCCAGCACTCCTTCCTTGAGTTTTGACGACTAGCCAATACTCACCAGCTTACATTTTCCTTTCACCTACAGACTGTAACAAATCATGATTTGAATAACACAGGGACCCGGGGTACTAATGGTGTTGTGGTGATGCCACAGGACTGGTAATTCGGACGCGCAGACCAATACCCTGAGGACTTGGATTCAAATCCCACCACAGCATCTAGTGAGATTTACATTCAGTGAACGAGATCTGGAACAGCAAAGCTTGTCTTAGTGATGGTGTCCATGACAACAATCATTCATTGTTGTAAAATAAATGTCTGGTTCACTAATGTCCTTCAGAGAAGAAACCTACCAGCCTGATCGTGACTGTGGACCCACTGAGGTGTGTTTGACTCTTAACTATCCACTGAAATGGTCTGGAAAAACACTTCATTCAAGCACCAATAGAGATGGGGAATAAATGCTGGACTTACCAGAGATACTGACATCACATGAAATGATAAACAGGTCTCCTCTGCATTAGGGAAACAACATGTAGACTGGGTGACTGCCTCACAGAGCACCTACATTCTGCCCATAAAAAAGACCCTGAGCTTCCAGTTGCCTGCCACTTTAACACAGCACCCTGTTCCCTGACCAACATCTCTGTCTCAGGCTTGCCGCAGTGCTCCAGCGCAGCTCAGCTCAAGCTGGAAGAACAGCACCTCATTTTCCTCTTGGGGACCTGCGACCTTCTGGACTCAGCATCGTGTTCAAAAACTTTAGGATATGAACTCTCCCATGTCCTTACCCCAATCTCCAAACACCAGGCCTTGCTATCACATAGGCTGCTCTTACGTACAACTCATTGTTAGCCACTAACAGTTTCCTTCATAGCTATTCACCCTCTTCACCAGGTGGTTATCCACTCTTTATCTGTCTAACTGTTCTTCTCAGTCCCCACCTTTCGTTTACTCCTTCCCCCTCCCTATCTTCTGCATTTAAACTGACATTTTCCGAGCTATCATCAGTTCTCAGGAAGGGTCACAGGACCTGAAATGTTAAATATGATTTCTTTCCACAGATGGTGCCGGACACCCTGTGCTTTTCTAGCAATTTCTGCTTTTGTTGTTGTTAAGAAGAAACAGAGGTTGGCTATTCAGACTTGAACTCTGTGTTAACGTTGCAGTTGACTCTCGTAATTCTATCACTCTTAGTCCCAATACATCAACTCTATTAATATCCTTACTTCCTCAATATGTACTTCCCTTTAATATATCTCAGTTGACTATGCAGCAACAACATTCCATTATCTCACACAACCGTCTGCATAACATAACTTTTTTCTGGATTTGCTTTCTGTTACTTATCTGTTACCTGCTTCTCTTACAGATTCCTTTTCAGTGAGTCACCGACAGTCAAATCTTGTTCACTCCCTTCATTATGTCCAGGCACTTCAATTGGATTGTCTCTTTACCTCCTCATCTCCTGGGAAGGTTTGCTCAGTCCTTTAACTTTTAGTAAATCCTACTTCTTAAACTTTTATGGGCAGCATATCCTTCAAAGAAAAAAAAGAAAGAACTGCGAACGCAGAGCCGACAATGGAAATTGCTGGAAAAGCTCAGCAGGTCTGGCAGCATCTGTGGATTTCTGAGGAAGGGTCGCTCAACTTCAAACGTTAAATTTGATTTCTCTCCACAGATGCTGCCAGATTAGCTGAGCTTTTCCAGCAATTTCTACGTCCTTCAAAGAGTAGGTTTTCCCCATACTGATTGTGATGCTACAACTAAGGGCTTGACCTCTAACTACTGGATCACTTCTCTTTTCATAGAATTATAGAATCCCTGCAGTGTGAAAGCAGGCCGTTCGGCCAACCGAGTTCACACCGACCCTCGAAAGTGCATCCTACCCAGAACCATCCTATCCTGTATCCCTATTATTCCCATAGTTAATCCGTCTAACCTGCAATTCCCTGCATACTATGGAAAGTTTAGCATGGTCAATCCACCTATCCTGCACATCTTTGGACAGTGGGGAGGAAACTGGAGCACCCAGATGAAATTCACGCAGACACGGGGAAAACATGCAAACTCCACACAGATGGTCGCCTGAGGCCGGAATCAAACTCGGGACCCTGGCGCTGTGAGGTAGCAGTGCTAACCACTGAGCCACTGTGTCCCCCAAATATTCTAATATTTTATATTCCAAGTCTGTAGTAAAAAGCAGTTTAGCAGTTAATCTTTTTTTTTTGTACTTGCAAACTAGTTTACAGCTACCAGGAATCCAAGATCCCTTTATTTCTGCACCTACCCAATACCGTTCTCATGTAGATTATATTCCAACTCAGTATGCTTCTGATAAAATTGTACCACCATAACCTTTGCATCATCTATCGCTCACTCATCACATCTTCATTGTTGCTGTTAGTGTGAGAACAAAGTATAAAGCCCATTGCGATTCCCTGGAGAGAATTATTATTTCAAATTCATTCTTTCATGGCATGTTGCCATCACTGGCAAGGCCAAGATTTGTGGCCCATTTCTCATTGTCTTTTGGACTCCATGGCTTTCAAGGCCATTTCACCACAAGAGTACGGCCTGGAGTCACATGTAGGCCAAACCAGCTAAGGATGACAGATTTCCTTCTCGACAGGACATGTGTGAACCAGATGGGTTTTTACAACCATCGATTATAGTTGACATTAGTTTCAGATAGTTTAATTCATAGAAATACAGAAGTGTTATAGTAGAATTTGCACATTCTCCCTGTGTCTGCGTGTAGGTTTTCTCCGAGTGCTCCGGTTTTCTCCCACAATCCAAAGATGTGAAAGTTAGGTGAATTCTCCATGCTGAATTGTCCCATAGTGTTCAGGGATGTGTAGGTTAGGTGCATTAAGTCAGGGGTAAATGTAGAGTAATAGGATAGGGGAATGCATCTGGGTGGACTACTCTTCAGAGGGTCAGTGTGGACTTGTTGGGCTGAAGGGCCTGCTTCTACAATATAGGGATTCTATGGAAAGATAGGGAAGGAGGCCATTTAGCCAAATACGACTTACTCGCCCCCTAAATGTTACTAGGTACCAATTTTTCCCAATGCAAATAATCATCCAATGTCTTCTTGAATACCACAGTTAATGAACGAGCAGTTATGTTTTAGATTTCAGATTTATTAATTAGATAGCTACTGTGGTAGGATATGAACTCATGTTTCCAACGGTGGTGCTCTGGATGCCTGGATTATGAGACCAGTGACATTGCTGTAACCCAAACATTTCCTCCACATGATGTTTTGGAATCTGTGTATTTATGTCTGTTCTGGGTTCAAGCCCCATTCCTAAGTCATATAGTCATAGAGATGTACAGTACAGAAACAGACCCTTTGGTCCAACTTGTCCATACTGACCAGGTATTGTAAATTAATCTTGTCCCATTTGCCAGCATTTAGCCCATAATCCCTCTAACCCCTTCCATCCAGATGCCTTTTAAATGTTTTAATTGTACCAGCCTCCACACTTCTTCTGTCAGCTCATTTCACTCACGCACCACCCTCTGTACGAAAAAGTTTCCCCTGAGGTCCTTTTAATATCTTTCTCCTCTCACCTAAAACCTATGTTCTCTAGTTTTGGACTCCCCTACCCTGAAGTTTGATTACAAAAACTTAAGGTGGGGTGACACTCCAGGGGCAGAGAGCAGCACTCTTGAAGATGTTGCCTTTCAAATTAGACATTAAACTGAGGCTACTTCTGTTGAATGGATGCAAGTACCCTGCGGCAATGTTTCAAATAAGGGTAGGGGGTTGTTCCATCTTGAGCTGGCCAATGAACCCACAAGAGCCCACAGTGAACATCAATGGAACAGAATATCTGGTCATAAATCCATTGCTGCTTGCGGGAGCTTACTGTGTGTAAATTGGCTGCTAAATTTCCTCCGTTCCAACAGTACATTTGAAAAGTAGTGAATTGGTTGTTATAAAATGCAAGTCCTCTTTCATCCAAGCATACAACAGCACCATTGGCACATCAAGACAAGACAATGCTTGTTCAAAATGGCCAAAACAACAACGTGATAATGACCAAACAATCAGTCTTCATGATGTTGATTGACGGATAAATATTGACTAGTCACCCAACTCCCTGTTTTTTTCTTCAAAATGTTACCATGGAATATTCTCCCAAAAAAGGTGTCACATGGGTCAAAGGTTTTGCTGTTTTTCTGTTTTTATTTCTCTCCCCAGATGCTTGACCTGCCCAGTATTTCCAGCACGGTTTTAATTTCAGATTATCAGTATTTTGCTTAATGATTTAAGCAGTGGTGGAGTTGAGTGAAGGGGTTTGAATAACCTACTTCTATACCTAAAGCTCCCAGGTGAAAAAAAGTATAATCCTTCAGTTGTCCAAGAAACAACATGGGGGATGTGGAAGATGGGAACTGATGTCCCAGATGGATTGAGTGACTTTTTTGTCTTGTGAAGTCAAAAATTCATTTGGACACTTTACGCTGAATGTTAGAGTTTGAAAACTGAGTGACAACTCAATGTTGCAGTGCCTTAACTGTGCAACACTCAGATATTATATAGGATTTTGCTAACGTCACCCGATTTGAAGTCAAATCTAATTCAAAGCAACACAGTTATTAAGGTTTACAACTCTAAACAGTTGAGGAATGCTAATACGGTCACTGATTGAAAAATGTAAGTCACAGCTGTAAACCTGTCATTACTAATGATTGGGCTGTCTTGTAACGATAAGCAGTTCTTTTGAGGTTGATCTGTCAAGATGAAAAAACCCATCACTGCATGAATTCATAAGGAAAGTAAAGCCTCTCATTTATCCTTAAAGGGCTTTTATTTTTATTCCTGAACTCATTTGTTCAGGTCAAAGGGTAGTTTGAAGGGGGGGCGCGGGGGGAGGTGGGATCTGTTTGGGGGTCAGGAATGAACATGACAGTTTCCCACCAGATCCTTGTCAGCAGCCTGTTGTTTATCAGAACATAATGGTAAATAATGATAGCTTGTAGTCTGGCATTTTTTTCCCTCTCTTTCTCACAGAGTTGAACTCCACTGACACACACACGCTGTCACTTTTTCAGACCAAGCCTGTACTTGTCAATACCTGAAGCTAAGTCAAGGCTGTAACAAGCACATTGCAGGTTTCTTCCACAGCTAAGGGTGCAGCCTAGGGTGACAGGGCGCTGAACAAAAGCTCCAATGATGCAGACACATTGTTGCATAACGCCCTTCATGAAAGCAGCTACAATTCCAAACTTTGCCTGGTGTGTCAGCCTTAATAGGAGTAGACCAGAGAAACAGGAATGTACGCAGCAAACGCTTTGGTGCATGTTCCGAACAGCTGGGGTGAAGGGCCAAGGATTGAGAAGGGCAGACCATCGATCAAAGAGCAAAGGCCAGCAAGAAAAGTGGAGTTCAAAAGGTCATGAACAATAGGAGCAAAAGTGTTAATGGAGCTGTTCTAGATCACGAAGGATTTTGGTAAAATAAATTTAAATGAACTTCCAATGGAAGGATAGCCAGTATTCAATGGATACAGATCTCAGCTGATTATCAAAGACCCAGGAAGAAGATGAGCAGATGTTTTACACAGCAAGTAGTTATAATCTGGAGTGCTTTTCTTTCTTAATTCTTTCCTGTAATGTGGGAATTCCTGGCAAAGCCAGCATTTTAAAAGATTCATGCACAGAATGTGGGTGTCACTGGCTAGATCAACAGTTTTTGCCCATCCATATTTCTTGAGGAATGGCTGGAGAGTCAACTTATTGCACTGCTGTCATCTTCGGATGTAGGGACTCCTGGAATGCTATTCAGGATGGTGGCAGTGACAGGACAGTGACGCAGTCAGATGGGAGAGAGCAAACAGCAATGTAGTTATTTACTTGTGATCTGCCTTCTCGAACTGCTGTAGTCCTTGTTGGGTAGGGTTTAGGTATGACTCCATTTTATGGAATGTTTGTCGCCTATTCCTATTGGCTCAGATTTGTTAACGGTCCTCGATGCCGTTCTTGATCAAATGCTGCCTTGATATCCAGGGCAATTACTATCTATTCCTCTCTTGAGTTTAATTGTTTTGCCCAAGTTAGAAGCAAAACTTTAATGAACTCAAGAGCTGAGTGGGCCTGGCCTAACCCAAGCTAAGTGTCAGTGAATAGATTATTTTTGAGTAAGTGCTGTTCGATAGCTCCATCAACAACACCTTCCAACATTTTATGGATGAGCAAGAGTAGGCTAATTCTGGATCAGTGGTGCTGGAAGAGCACAGCAATTCAGGCAGCATCCGAATGCTGCCTGAACTGCTGTGCTCTTCCAGCACCACTGATCCAGAATCTGGTTTCCAGCATCTGCAGTCATTGTTTTTACCTCAAGAGTAGGCTAATGGACAGTAAGGGCAGTAATTGGCCAGGGAAGATTTCTCCTGTTTTTTGTGGACTGAACATACCTGGTTAATTTTCCACACTGATGAGTAGATGCTACTGTTGGAGCTATACTGGAAGAGTTAGAACATAGAACATAGAACAAAACAGCACAGAACAGGTCCTTCGGCCCACGATGTTGTGCCGAACATTTGTCCTAGCTTAAGCACCCATCCATGTACCTATCCAATTGCCGCTTAAAGGTCACCAATGATTCTGACTCTGCCACTCCCACAGGCAGCGCATTCCATGCCCCCACCACTCTCTGGGTAAAGAACCTACCCCTGACATCTCCCCTATACCTTCCACCCTTCACCTTAAATTTATGTCCCCTTGTAACACTCTGTTGTACCGGGCAAAAGTCTCTGACTGTCTGCTCTATCTATTCCCCTGATCAGCTTATAAACCTCTATCAAGTCACCCCTCATCCTTCACCGTTCCAATGAGTAAAGGCCTAGCACTCTCAACCTATCCTCGTACGACCTATTCTCCATTCCAGGCAACATCCTGGTAAATCTCCTCTGCACCCTCTCCAAAGCTTCCACATCTTTCCTAAAATGAGGCGACCAGAACTGCACACAGTACTCCAAATGTGGCGCCTTACCAAGGTCCTATACAGCTGCAACATCACCTCACGACCCTTGAATTCAATCCCTCTGCTAATGAACGCTAATACACCATAGACCTTCTTACAAGCTCTATCCACCTGAGTGACAACTTTCAAAGATCTATGAACAGAGACCCCAAGATCCCTCTG
>NC_057722.1:72577750-72603221 GCF_004010195.1 Chiloscyllium plagiosum | reverse complement strand
GACACGGTCCGAGATGTCTCGGACCCTGGCACCCGGGAGGCAACAAACCATCCGAGAGTCTCGCCCATGCCCACAGAACCGCTTGTCTGTCCCTCTAACTATAGAGTCTCCTATAACTAGTGCTCTCCTCCTCTCCCCCTTTCCCTTCTGAGCCTCAGAGCCGGACCTCGTGCAGAGACCCGGTCACTGCAGCTTACCCCTGCTAGGCTGTCCCCCCCAACAGTATCCAAAGTGGTATACTTATTGTTGAGGGGAACGACCACAGGGGATCCCTGCACTGCCTGCTTCCTCCCCTTTCCACCTCTAACTGTTACCCAGCTACCTCTGTTCTCTGGCGTAACTATGTCCCTGTAGCTTCTATCTATCACCCTCTCAGCCTCTCGAATAATAGAGAGGAGGAGAGAGGGTGGGAGACACTACACGTGTAGTGTCTTGGGTTCCTTCTCCACTCAAAGTTTGAGTAAGGTGTGGCAGGTTCTGGAGCACATGTCTTCAGCACATTGCCAGAATGTTGTCAGGCCCACAATCCAATGACTTCAAACATTTCTTGACATTACAGGAATCAAATTGGCTGAAGATTGGGATCTGTGATGCTGTTGACCTCAGGTGAAGTCTGAGATCAATCATTCCCTTGTCAATTCTGGTTGAAAAGTGTTGCAAGAGCTTCAACCTGATCTTTTCCATTGATGTGCTGGGCTCTCCCATCATTGAGGATAGCCACATTTGTGGACCCTCTACCTCCAACTAGTTGTCCAATTGTCCACCACTATTCATGACTAGATGTGGCCCGACTGTTGAGCTTGCAGCTGATTCATTGGTTGGAGGATAGTCTTGCTCTGTCCATCTCTTGCAGCTTATGCTGTTTGACTCGAAAGTAATCCTGGTTTGTTGCTTCACCTCATTTATAGGGATGCCTGATGCTGCTCCTGGCATTCCCTCCTGTATACTTCATTCAACCAGCATCGGTCTGGTAATAATGACAGAGTGGGCAATGTGCCAGGCCCTGAAGATTGTGACTAAATACAATTCTGCTAGTGTAGTGATCCACTCGGACCTCTTGGATACCCAGATTCTGGATTAGTGGTGCTGGAAGAGCACAGCAGTTCAGGCAGCATCCAAGGAGCAGCGAAATCACGTTTCGGGCAAAAGCAGGGAGGAGAGGGTGGAGTGGATAGTTGGAAAAGGAGATAGGCAGGTAGGACAAGTCCAGACAAGTCATGGGGACAGTGCTGAGCTGGAAGTTTGGAACTATGGTGAGGTGGGGGAAGGAGAAATGACAAAACTGTTGAAGTCCACATTGATGCCCTGGGGTTGAAGTGTTCCGAGGCAGAAGATGAGGCGTTCTTCCTCCAGGCGACTGGTTTTGAGGGAGCGGCGGTGAAGGAGGCCCAAGACCTCCATGTCCTCGGCAGAGTGGGAGGGGGAGTTGAAATGTTGGGCTACGGGGTGGTGTGGTTGATTGGTGCGGGTGTACCGGAGATGTTTCTTGTGTTGCTAGATCTGTTTGACATCTATCTCATTTAACATGATTATAGTGCCACACAACACAATGAAGGGTATAGTCAATGTGAAGGCAGGATTTCATCTCCATAATGATTGTGCAGTGGTTGCTTAGAGTCATACAGTCACAGCACGGAAAGAGATCCTTCGGTCCAACTTGTCCATGCCGACCAGATAACCTCAATTAATCTATTCCCATTTGATAGCATTTGGCCCATATCCCTCTAAACCCTTCCAATTCATATACCCATCCAGATGCCTTTTAAATGTTATAATTGTACCAGCCTCCACCATTTCCTCTGGCAGCTCATTCTGTACATGCACCACCTTTTGCATGAAAATGTTGCCCCTTAGGTCCCTTTTAAATCTCTCCTCTTTCACCTTAAACCTATACCCTCTAGTTTTGGACTCCGTTACCCTGGAGAAAAGACCTTGGCTATTCACCCTATCCATGCCCTTCATGTCTACTCATATTATCATAGACAGTTGCACGACTGGGGAGGACAAGCTCAGGTATAATTTTCCCTCTTGTTGATTCCCTCACCTCATGCTGGACATCCACCGTAGCAACCGTATATTTCAAGACATAGCCAGCTCAGTCTGTAATGGTATCACTGAGTAAGTCTTGCTGACGGACAATGAAGTCCTCCTTCCAGAGTAAACCTGCACCCTTGTTGCCCTCAGTGCTCCAGCTTGGAATAGTTGTGTGTTCAACTTGGAGGGATTACAAGTTCATCAGCTGGGATGGGGAGCCAGGCAGGGGTGGCAGGGAAATTGATGTGGGCAATGACAGTGCAGTAGGTAATAAACATCAGGAAGTTTCCTTATTCATATTTGACCTGATGGCCATGACACTTCATGGAGTCATCATTGAGGATTCCCAGAGCAAAACCTTCTAAATTTTAAGGCAGTGTGACACCATGTTTGAGATGGTGATGGTGGTGTTTAGGACATTATCTGTGAAGCATGATTCCATAAGTATGACTACATTGACTAGTTTGTGGGAGAGCTCTTCAAATATTTGCCCAAGATCCCAAATATTTGTAGTGAGGACTTTGCAGGATTTAGAAACAATTTTGTTTCCAGTGTCGTGGCTGATATTGGGTCGTTTACCCTTTTCTTACATGCAGTTGGTTGTAACTGAATGCCTTTTTTTGGTCATTTCAGAGGGCATTTAAGAATTAGCCACATTGGTTTATGGAGTCAAATGTAGGCTAGACCAGGTAAGATCAGCATTTTCTTTCTTCCCTAAGGGACATTAGTAATCGAAGTGAGTATTTTTCATACCTTGTGACAATGGTTTCATGCTCATCATTGTCTATCATTTAATTCCAAGTTTATGCCATTGTGAGATTTGAACCATATCCTCTGAGTATTGGCTTGGATTAGTACTTGACATAACAATACCAGGTGACAATACCACTATGCCACCAGTTCCAGCACTTATGTTGCCCATCTCTCATTGTCCTTGAAACTGACTGGCCTTCTCGTCCATTCTAGGGGACAGTTAAGAGTCAAATATGTTGGGTCTGGGAGTCACATGTTGGCAAGACTGTGCAAGAATGGCAGATTGCCTTCCTGAAAGGACACTGATGAACGAGATGGGGTGTTACAACATTTGTTTGTAGTTCTTATTTACCGTAACTGAGACTAGCCTTATTCTACAGTTATTTTAATTACATTTCAATTCCACCATGGAGGAATGTATGGTTGAAAGAACTGAAAGAGTAGTACAGGTACAAGGAAATTAAAAAGATAAATGAGATAGATACATGGGAAAGTAATGTGTGGGCTTCTGGGAAATGATTTTCCCTCTAATTTCTTCCGATGCCACACTGACCTATGAGGTCCATAGCAACAGCTGGAGAAATTGGAAGTGAAAGAGTCTCCGTGCATGGATCTTCGGAGTGGTGAACGCACAGCTTGGAAGGAATGTTGCTGGGGAAGGATTCATTGGGCAGTTCTTCCAAACAGTGAACATTGCTATGATGGGCAGAATTGCCTCTTGCCATTCTGTTGCATTCTATGCTTGTACGTTTCTGCAATTCTACGAAAAGAGACTGTGTGAATTAAGATGGTCTATAATATCAAGGCCAGGGGAAGAATGGATTGGGGAGGAGACAAGGCTATGGGTCCTTACCTTTGGCAGAGTGAGGGTGCTGTAGGAGTTGAGGGTTGCATATGCCAATGCATATTGTGTGGGAACAGCAAGAAAGTAGAGTTCACGGGAGCAGTGACCAGAAAAAGTTACTGACAACACATAAAGTGAGCCAAGAAAACCAGAAAGAGAAAATGAGGGAAGATCTTCCGTAATGGTATATTGCAATCACTTAAAAAATATTACTAGTGCTACAGTAAAAGATATGCAAAGAGGAAAGAAGAAATAATGTTCAGCAAAAAGACTTTGGGGGAACGGACCCAGGGCAATGGGCCAAAGGTGTCATTCAGTGCTGTGTCATTCTCTAATGCTATGAAGTCAGAAATGACCAGGGCTGAAAGTTATATTTCTGTTTACTCAGGAACTGTGGTGTGTGTCCTCTCTGAGGCTCCACCCTTGTATGCTGGCTCGGTTTGCTTTACACAACTTGGAGCATTAGAGAATGTCATGAACTCTATTTTCACAATTTATTTTTATCTCTGGCTAGAGCATTGTGCTAAGGATCTCACTAACAGCTGCTATCAGGAACCCTTGGCCGTAGATGTCACAGACCCTAAGTTATGTGAGTGGACCCTACAAGAATAGAATAGAGAGAATATTCACACTCGGAGCCAATTCCTCAGAGCACTAGAAGCTAGAAAGTAATATGACATGAAGCTGTGGACAGATTTTTATCAGATGTGCGAACTGAGTTGCAAAATTCTGATGTTCTATTTTTCTGAGGTACAAAGAACTTGACTTTGCCTTCCCAATGCCACACTATTTACCTTTCACAGCTTGGACAGACAGAGGTGCAAATCCACATGTATCTCTTCCAAGATTGGTGCCCCCCTTTTGGGAATTGCACAAAAAAATTTGCCTCTTCACACTATGTTTGCTTGCTGGTGTGAGTGTTGTGGAGCCCTTAAAAATATTCTTTCTTGGAGAACTTGCGACCTCTGAAAACAAAGCCAACTTGAGGAGTTGCCAACGTTTTGAAAGGTCAGTGTAAAATATTTTGACACGTTGAAATGTCTGTATTAGAAGTTGCATTGTATTGTAGATGCGGTCCTGCAACAGTAAATTGATATTTACAGTGCCCAGCATTGTGTAAATGTTGTCATGCATTACAGTGCTTTTTCCACTGGAGGAAGTGCCATGATGCATTTACAAATGTAAATGAATGTCCCACCAGTCTCTCTTGTCATGTTTTATGTTGTGATCTAAATTGTTAGCTCTGATCAGTAAGCATGAAACTGTGCTTTTGGAGATTGAAAACGTCTTTGCACATATGCCCCTGCAATTAATTAGCACAGGCTATAAATTGATAGACATTCTGTTTTGAAATGGAAATAGAACACCATTCCATACTGTCAGTTTCGGGAAGTGTAACTGAAAGACTTTGCTATAACAGCTGAAGTCATTATCAATACATGGCTGAGCTTCAAAAGCTAATATTGGCTTCAACTCAGCTGGTGGTCTATTGCTCCCATAATTAGTGGAATTTTTATAAGACCTTAATAACAGAGTATGCCTTTAGTGTGGTTCATTGCTTTTCTTTAACAAAATGAAGAAGCACTTAGATTAAATTCCCTACACTGTGGAAACAGACCCTTCGGCCCAACAAGTCCACACCGACCCTCCAAAGAGCAACCCACCCAGACCCATTCCCCTACATTTACGCCTGACTAATGCACCTA
The DNA here is from genome assembly GCF_004010195.1 of Chiloscyllium plagiosum. NCBI lineage: Eukaryota > Metazoa > Chordata > Chondrichthyes > Orectolobiformes > Hemiscylliidae > Chiloscyllium > Chiloscyllium plagiosum. The sequence continues at coordinate 72,597,884 of NC_057722.1, read as the reverse complement.
ACACTATGGGCAATTTAGCTTGACCAATTCACCTGACCCGCACATCTTTGGACTGTGGGAGGAAACCAGAGCACCCGGAGGAAACCCACACAGACACAGGGAGAATGTGCAAACTCCACACAGACAGTCGCCCGAGGCTGGAACTTGATCCCGGGTCCCTGTTGCTCTAAGGCAGCAGTGCTAACCGCTGAGCCATGGTGCAGCCCCAAAAGGCATGGGTGAACCAGATGTATTTTCCCACAAACAATTGGCAGCAAATTTATGGTTATCATTATATTTTTAATTCCAGATTTTCATTGAATTCAAATTCCACCATCTGCTGTGGTGGGATTTGAACCTGGGTCCCCAGAACATTACTTGGGTCTCAGGATTAACAGTCCAGCGATTTATACCACTCAGCCACTCCCTCTATGAGAATAATACTTAACGTATTATGACTTATTTTGTTTTTGGATATCAAGTGCAGCAGGTTGAATTTGAGGCTTAATTCAGTAGTATGAGATTTTGCTTTATCCCCATGATTTTAAACCTATTCCCATTTCCATTGCCTGGCTCCTGCACACTGAACATAGTTACACACTGGGTGAGTAATTCTTCACAACTGCCATTGGGCAGAACTTAATTCCACTGATTAACACAGGGAGCATGGTGGCCAGACCCATTAACCCACAGGGTAGATGGCACTCAAGGATAGAATATTCATCTGCTCAGCACACCACAAACCTACCTTGTCCCGAGTTTCAATTCCTTGAGAAGGGCCAATGCAGGAGTCTGACAGAAACTCCACTTGGTCATGCCTAACCCATGAAAGTGATAGAGTTCGCACTGGATCTCTAACTAGTGGGCGACACGGTGGCTCAGTGGTTAGCACTGCTGCCTCACAGCACCTGGGTTCGATTCCTGCCTGTCTGTGTGGAGTTTGTACATTCTCCCTGTGTCTGCATGGGTTTCCTCCCACAATCCAAAGATGTGCATGTCAGGTGAATTGGCCATGCTAAATTGCCCACAGTGTTAGGTGCGTTAGTCAGAGGTAAATATAGGGAATGGGTTTCTCTTCGGAGGGACGGTGTGGACTTGTTGGGCCAAAGGGCCTGTTTCCACACTGTAGAGAATCTAATCTAGTGGCCAAGTGCTCTGTCACTCACATTAAATCCCAGCAAATTCTTATTGCTCAGCAAATCTATTACCAGTTAGTATTGGTGGTATTCGTCTTGACCAGGACACCAGGAGAACTTCCTGCTTTTCCTCATCTAATGTCGTGGGACATCTTAACATCCACTTGCCAAGTCAGGTGGGGTCTTGACATAACCAAAGGTCCAGCAAGCTCCAACTGAAGTCTCAGTCTAGTTACTATCCTCAGCCCAGTCCTGATGAAGGGCTTTTGCCCGAAACGTTGATTTTCTTGCTCCTCTGCTGCCTGACCTACTGTGCTTTTCCATCACCACTCTAACCTAGTCAATGCTCAGCTTCTGGCATGGAGTACGATTGACCACACAGCTGCTCGAAAGGTGACTGGGTTAGACTGGAGCTGACTCTGAATCCTACATGGGAACAGTCTCACTTGATAATACTCAGCATTCCCACTGCTTCAGAATTAATCTTGGAATCTCCAAGAATGAACCATTAATCGCCATAATACGGCATTGAGAAAAATCAATGGGTGGCTGCTGTTTTGGTTTTCATTGAACACAATCACTGTTCGTTGAGAGAAGAATATTTATGTGTCTGATATTGAAAGATTGTTGGGTAATTGGGAGCTTGTTTGCTATGTAATTGGCAGGACATTGTGGAGGTGGGCGTACTGGAGTGAACACATGCATTGGTAGTTATAGGAAGAAGGTTATGCAATGAAGGAGGTTGCAACCCTACCTGGTAATAACATCCCTCAATGTGATCAGCACAAAATAAATCGAGAACGATCAGTTTGTACTGTATAGTTTGAGGGTCAAAATTGCAATTAATTAATTATGCATTTAGTTAGTGCCTGTAACTCCCCAAAGCCAAGCAATAACCTCCCAAATTGCTGAATTTAAGTTCCATTACCCAGTCTGTCGAGGGAACTCTCCTCGATAATATGCAGCATAGTTTGCACCTTTCCACAAGTAGAGAAGGGGTTTGTATTGAGGCTGCAGCAGTAGGGTTTGTGTAGTGCGGCGTCAAGATTAGAGTGATGCTGGAAAAGCACATCAGGTCAGGCAGTATCCGAGGAGCAGGAAAATTGACGTTTCGGGCAAAAGCACTTCATCAAGAACGTCATCATTCCTGATGAAAGGCTTTTGCACAAAACATTGATTTTCCTGCTCCTCGGATGCTGCCTGACCTGCTGTGCTTTTCCAGCACCACTCTAATCTTGACTCTAATCTCCAGCATCTGCAGTACCCACTTCCATCTTGTGTACTGCAGGGGTCTGGTTTTTTTCTAAATCTGTTCAGTGAGGACCACGTGCATTGCTGTAGATCTAAAGCTTCCCATTCGACGGGTGGTGTTTAACACAATAGACTTGATCGTGTTCTCATGTTTCCATTCTCATGTTTCCATTCTCATGTTTGTTAGGGGACATTGCTCAGGGGTTGTTCCTTGTAGAGCACCGAGATGGAAAGTGGGATGTCGGTGGATTGCACAGGTCATTATGGGGTTTGACAGGAGGTACAGTGCAGATGATTTCAATCAGCTCGTGGTTTTTAATTAGTCAGTGGAAATGTGGGGGAGTGAGGTTTGTGAAGAGAGGAAGCCAGGGGAGCAGGTGTATTGAGCAGAGAGTTGCACATTGTTCCATTTAATTAGGTCATAGAGTCATAGATGTCTCCAGCTCAAAAAAAGGGCCCTTCAGCCCAACACGTCTGGTCAAAACCAACCACCAAATCCCATTTTCCAGCACTTGGCCACTTGATTGCCTTGGCATCGCAAATGCACCTCTAAGTACTTCTTCAATGTTAGGAGGGTTTCCCTTACAGGCAATGAATTCCTGATTCCCACCACCCTCTGGGTGAAAACAAGCTTTCCTTTCATCGCCTCTAAACCTCATGCCACTTCCCTTCAATCTATGCCAATGATCCCTCCACCAAAAGGAAATGTTTCTTCTTGTCTATGCCCCTCATCATTTTACACACCTCAATCATGTCCCCCCTCAGTCTCCTCTGCTCGAAGGAAAACAACCCCAGTCTGTCCCATCTCCTGTTAGAACTAAACTCTCCAGCCCAGGAAATATCCTGGTAAATCTCCCTTGTACCCTCTCCAGTGCAATCATATCCCTCCTGTAATGTGGATTCCAGAACTGCACACAATACTCTCGCTGTAGCCTAAACAACTTTTTCTAGAGTTCCAGCATCATCTCCCTGCCCTTAACCTCGATGCTCTGGTTATTGAGGTGCACTGAAAAGATTTGAATCAATATGTTAGAAGACGTAATATAAAATCTTTTGCATTGACTGTCATGTGTGCACTTTGCACCTTGGATATGCACAGACATGCTGGGGCTCCCAATAATTGGCCACATTGTGGCTGTATGTCAATTCTTCAGGTGTGCTCTGCAACTGGCATGTTTAGACCAGTCAAAGCACTTGAATAGAGCACACCTATTTCAAATTTCTGCTTAAATACTTCAAACCAAGCCAACTTTCCCTGTCATCGCCCTTTCATTGATAGTTGGAGATAATATGAGTCAACTTCTTTGTTAATTGAATGTTATGTGTAGAGTGGGTAACATCTAAATACCTGATAATCAATGGTAGCTTCAGAGGGAGAGCAAGAAGATTTACTGCTCTGTAACTCTTGTGTATGCCTCAAGTTGACACAGCATTTATTTATAATTTTTCTTTGAAGTATGATGTGTATGGAACGCATTGGACAATGTTTTATGCAAACATGGGCAGCACAGTGGCACAGTGGTTAGCATTGTTACCTCACAGCATCACAGTGGTTAGCACTGTTGCCTCACAGCGCCAGAGACCCGGGTTCAATTCCCACCTCAGGCAACTGTTTGTGTGGAGTTTTCACATTCTCCCCGTGTCTGCATGAGTTTCCTCCCCCAGTCCAAAAATGTGCACATTAGGTGAATTGGCCATGCTAAATTGCCCGTAGTGTTAGGTGAAGGGGTAAATGTAGGGGAATGGCTCTGGGTGGGTTGCTCTTCGGAGGGTCGGTGTGGACTTTTTGGGCCGAAGGGCCTGTTTCCACATTGTAAGTAATCTAATCTAATCAAAAGACGATTAGCAAAAAGAAGGGCACATGTAATTGGAGGTAACCTTGGCACATGGGTTAGAAATTATTGAGGGGTCATTGAAAATTAAGTGCAGGGATGAAGGGGGTGAAATTTGACATTAGTAGGTACATAATGCACTTTCCATCTATGATACAGACCAGAAGGACATTATGTTGTGCAATGGTTAGTGTCCCAGGGTCAAATCCTTCTCAAGGTCTTGTTGGCCAAGGAACATGCTTCTCTTCAGCCTAACAGGTTAAGCATCATCATATAAATCCAACCAACACTTGCTAATGACAGTCAGGAAAATCAGAAGACCATTCCTGCTCAGCATAGATTAGAGTGGTGCTGGAAAAACACAACAGGTCAGGCCGCATCCGAGGAGCAGGAAAATTGACGTTTCGGGCAAAAGCCCTATAGGTCAGAGGGGAGGGTGGAACGGATAGGTGAGAAGGGAGATTAGGAGGTAGGACAGGTCATGGGGACAGTGCTGAGCTGGAAGTTAGGAACTGGGGTAAGGTGGGGGAAGGGGAAATGAGGAACCTGGTGAAATCTACATTGATGCCCTTTTATTTGAATCTGTAGTCTCTACTGGTTCTCCTGTTTGGTTCCGAACTGTGCTGGTTTAAAAGTAGTCCGGAGTCCATGTGGGATCCTGCTCAGCCACATGATTCAAGTAAACTGCAGCCTTGAGCATTAGTATGTAGGTATAGTTCTAGATACTATGGCTCAAGGCTCCAATTTACTTGAATGTAAATGCAATGTTGGTTGGTATCAACAGTGTGGGTCTTGATGCTCTGATTGGGGTGCATTTGGGACCTGCCTTCTAGCTGTATACATGGTGCATGTCATGGAGCTGTGGGTGGAACCTACCTTTGAGCAGACAACTCAAGATGAAGATTGATGTCTTGGATGAAGGAAAAGAGAGCTATATATCCAAGTTCTGCTTCTCCTTCAGTTGTGTTCACATCAAAGAATAATAACCATATTCCACCAAAGTTTGTAGGTACAGTGTATTTGTTGATGGCCGAAGAGCAAGTACAATGGTATTATGATAGCCTTAGTGAAAGTGAGGACTGCAGATGCTGGAGATCAGAGTGGAGAGTGTGGCGCTGGAAAAGCACAGCAGGTCAGGCAGCATCTGGAGAATTGACATTTCGGGCATAAGCCTTTCATCAGAATGAGCTCCCCTGGTGAAGGGCTTTTGCCTGAAACGTCAACTGTCCTGCTCCTCGGATGCTGCCTGACCTGCTGTGCTTTTCCAGCACCACACTCTCCACTCTGATCTCCAGCATCTGCAGTCCTCGCTTTCTCCCATTTATGCAGAGATGCCTGGCAGGTCAGAGGATTGTTCAGAATATAAAGGATGGCAGAGAATGACTAAAACTTTAATGAGGAGAAAGAGTTTGGAATATGAGAGGAAGCTAACTAGAAGCATAAAAGGATTGTAAGAGCTTCTACAGGTATCTAAAAAGGAGAAAAAGAAGTAAACTGAGTATTGTTCCTCTACAAGATTAGAATTGGAAATTAAGAGTAAATAATAAGAATATGAGGTAGCAGATGCTCTGGGGGGAGATTCAAAGGAGTTGTACAATACCAGGAATTGGTTTTGTTCGGTTAAATGAGGAGAGACTGCTTCCATTGGCAGAAGAGTCAGCAACCACAGGACACAGGTTTAAGGCAAACGGCAAAAGAATCAGAGATAAGCTGAAGAGACAATTTTTCGGGCCACACATGACCAATATCACAACAATTTAATGGATAATGGAAGCAGATTTCATCGTTTATGAATGGGAGTTCAATCCATTTTTTAGGGCAGAGAATTTGCTGTCTTAATGGGATTCGGATTAATTGACTAGTTTTTCCAAAGAATTGGCCTGGATGCCATGGCTGAATGGCCGCCTCCTATATTTTCTATACTCATTCTACAAGTTATAAAATGTAATAGAAAGGCAAATGGAGAAGTGGTTTTTATTTCAAGGGAGCCGGATCCTAAAGGGAACGAGTAACACTTCAGTTGTGGAGAGTCAGACTGTATTACGGCAGGCAGATAATTGGGTAATTTTATAGGCTGGTCTTCATAGGTGTATGTTTTCTGACTTGTCACTCTAAAGGTCTAGGTAGCTGTGGGGAAACAGAGACTTCAATATTTTTAAAAACAATTCTCAATGGGAGATAGGTGTCAAGAGTAATACCAACATTTGTTTCCCTTCCCTGATAGCAATTCAGAGCCAACTACATTGCTGTGTGTCTGGAGTAAAATGTAAGCCAAATCAACTGAAGATGGTAGATTTCCTGTCCTAAAGGGCATTAGTGAGCCAGGTTGGTTTGTTACAACAATCAGTGAGAGTTATCAGTGTCACCATCACTGAGACTGGCTTTCAACTCCAGATTTTATTAAATGAATTTAAATTCCACCAGCTGCCATGTCCCCTGAGCATTATTCTGGGCCTCTGGATTACTGCTCACAATGTCATTAACTCATCACTGCCCTCTGCTATGGCCAAGCATGCAACTCGATTCACAAGCAACTAGAGATGGGCTACAAAATGGCCTCACTTGTGATTGTCCATCTGAAAGAATAAATAAAGAGAAAAGAGCCCATCAATTCCAGATTCACATCCCCTATTTCAAAAGGCAGAAACCTGGTGGCAGAGTAGTGAGAAATTAATATTGACTGCTGCACTGACTAAACTAAATTCTATCAGTTTTACATCTATTATGAAAAACTCAAAATGTTGTCTGTTTCTCTCTTCCTATAGATGCTGCCAGCCCGCTGAGTTTTTCCAGGATCCTGTTTTAACTCCTGTGGAATGATAGAAAGAAATTGCATTCATATAGCACCTTTAATATTGCCAAGATGTCCCAAAGTCAGTCACAGCCAATGAATGGCTTTCAAAATGTGGTCACAGTTGCTTTGCAGACAAACTGTGCAATCCTAAGATAAAAATCTGCAATATCATCATCAAATCGTACATTTAAAATAGCAAATTCTGTATGAGATGAGGAAGATTTCTTAAATTCTGCATGTTCTTTACTACGTTTTCTTTCAACTGATCGCCTCCCCTTTTGATATTTGGGTGACACCTCACCCAAACCATTATCCTTCCTGCTTTTCTTGTTAGGAAAGATAGAGTCATAGAGATGTACAACATGGAAACAGATCCTTCGGTCCAGCCCGTCCATGCCGACCAGATATCCCAACCCAATCTAGTCCCACCTGCCAGCATCCGGCCCATATCCTTCCAAACCCTTCCTATTCATATACCCATCCAAATGCCTCTTAAATGTTGCAATTGTACCAGCCTCCACCACTTCCTCTGGCAGCTCATTCTATACATGTACCACCCTCTGTGTGAAAATGTTGCCCCTTAGGTCTCTTTTATATCTTTCCCCTCTCACCCTAAACCTATGCCTTGAAATCGACGTTTCGGACAAAAGCACTTTATCAGGAATCCTGATAAAGGGCTTTTGCCCGAAACATCGATTTCGAAGCTCCTTGGATGCTGCCTGAACTGCTGTGCTCTTCCAGCCCCACTAATCCAGAATCTGGTTTCCAGCATCTGCGGTCATTGTTTTTACCTAAACCTATGCCCTCTAGTTCTGGACTCCCCCATCCCAGGGAAAAGACTCTGTCTAATTATCCTGTCCATGCCCCTCTATAAGGTCACCCCTCAGCCTCCAATGCTCCAGGGAAAACAGCCCCAGCCTGTTCAGCCTCTCCCTATAGCTCAAATCCTCCAACCCTGGCAATATCCTTGTCAATCTGTTCTGAACCCTTTCAAGTTTCACAACATCTTTCCGATAGGAAGGAGACCAGAATTGCACGCAATATTCCAACAGTGGCCTAACTGCTGCCTCACAGCACCAGAGACCCAGGTTCAATTCCTGCCTCAGGCGACTGACTGTGTGGAGTTTGCACATTCTCCCCGTGTCAGCGTGGGTTTCCTCCGGGTGCTCTGGTTTCCTCCCACAGTCCAAAGATGTGCAGGTTAGGTGAACTGGCCATGCTGAATTGCCCGTAGTGTTAGGTCAAGGGGTAAATGTAGGGGAATGGGTCTGGGTGGGTTGCGCTTCGGCGGGTCGGTGTGGACTTGTTGGGCTGAAGGGCCTGTTTCCATGATGTAATTAATCTAAACTAATCTAATCAATGTCCTGTACACATGACCTCCCAACTCCTATACTCAATACTCTGACCGATAACGAAAAGCATACCAAACGCCTTCCTCACTATCCTATCTACCAGCGACTCCACTTTCAAGGAGCTATGAACCTGCACTCCAAGATCTCTTTGTTCAGCAACACTCCCCAGGACCTTACCATTAAGTGTATAAGTCCTGCTAGGATTTGTTTTCCCAAAAATGTTTTGAAACTTCAAGATTTACATGGATGTTGACAGAGTTAGAGGGTTTGAGCTAATGGGAGAGGCTAAATAGGCTGGGGCTATTTTCCCTGGAATGTTGGAGGCTGAGGGAAGACCTTTTAGAAGTTTATAAAATCATAAGGGAATGGATAGGGTGAATAGCTAAGGTTTTTTTTCCCCAGGGTAGCAGAGTCCAAAACTCGAGGACATAGGTTTAAGGTGAGTGGGGAATAATTTAAAAGGGACCTATGGGCCAACTTTTTCATGCAGATAGTGGTGTATGTATGGAATGAGCTGCCAAAGGAGGGGCTGGTACAATTACAACATTTAAAAGGCATCTGGATGGGCATATGAATAGGAAGGATTGAGAGGGATATGGGCCAAGCATTGCAAATGGGACTATGTTAATTTAGGAAATCTGGTCGGCATGGATGAGTTGGACTGAAGGGTCTGTTTCCGTGTTGTACAGTTTGAGGATAAAGAGGGATTTTCTTTTAGCTGCAGTACTAAACTCTCAAACAGGTAATATCAAAATCAAATGTTGTACTGCTCACTATATTCACCCATGCACACCATATCTGATCAGATCATTGCATAGTAATCGGGGGGAAAAGAAACTGATTCATTCCCTCTTTTAAGCCTTTAATGTTAAATTAGAACTTCACATTGCTATCTCAGGAGATGATCGATGACAGAGTTGGGATAAAAGGGGCATTTACAGGATGGCAATCTATAACAACTGGAGTACCACAGAGATTAGTGCTGAGGCCAGAACTGTTTATAATATTTATGAATGACTTGGATGACAGAAGACAATGTACTATCGCCAAGTTTGTGGACGACACAAAAATGGGTGGGAAGGCAAGTGGTGAGGATTACACAGGGGGTCCGCAGAAGGATAAAGACAGGTTAAATGAGTGTGTTAAATATTTTACAGATGAAAATAATGTGGGAGAATATGTATTTTGTCAGGGAAAGTAGAAGAGCTAAATTTTATTTATTTGGCAGTACAGATCAGGTGGGCTGAAAGGCCTCTTCTATACTGTATGATTCTATTTAAATGGAAAAAGACTGCAGAAGGCTGTAGGACCAGAATAGGGCAACTGGAAGACCCCCCTAAGCCCATCCCAACTCCTGAAGAAGGGTTACACCTGAAACGTTGACTTGTCCACCTCCTGACGCTGCCTGGTTTGCTGTGTTCCTTCCAGGCTCCTGCCTGTCTACTTTGGATTCCAGCATCTGCAGTTTTTTTTTGTCTCTATGCCAGCCGGGTTACCCTGATCTCCAAGTTAGGAAACTCACCACTTTCTTGCCATTGGGCAGGCAGGTAATCAGGGAGCTGGTGAAGATGGAGCCCCAAAGTGGCCACCAGTTGACCCAAACTCAGAAGAAGGGTCACTGGACCTGAAATGTTTACCCTGCTCTCACTCCACTTATACCTGCTGAGTTTCTCAGGCAACTTCTGTTCTTGTTTCACCCAATTGCTTCCCTTTCCTGTCACCTCCATGGAAATGGTATTGGTTCCCTTAAAGTTTTGTTGTCTGAATTGCAAACCGTAGTTTGGCAGGGTCAAAGGCATTATACACTGCCTCCTTCACATGTAGCCCTCAGTAGATTTTGCCTCCTGAGTCCAGGTGTCCAGTCATGCTTCCCCGAACTTTGGGTCAGTGGGAAAACTGGGAATTCTCTCTGTTTTTCTTACTTTTTCTTATACCTAGAAGGGAGGGCTATTAAGGGGAAGGACGATTCAATCTTCAAAGAACCCAATTAATGGAGAGAATAATTATTAAAAGAGAATTATTCAGTAGGGTTTACTGGTCCTGCAGTGATTCCCCACTCTTCCTGTGAGAGAACCTTTGGCCTCCATTTAAAGAACACATTGTTTTGTGATTGAATATAGGGGTTACCTGTGGAGGGGATTACTAATATAGCAATAATTGCTTCATTTATATCACACGCTTAATAAAATGTTTCAAGATCCTTTACAAGAACACACTCAAAAATAAATTGTCCCCGAGTCACATAAAGAGATCTTAGAATGAAGATAGACTGGGTGATTAAAAAGGCATTTGGCACACTTGCTCAGTCCTTTGAGTATAGGAGTTGGGACATTTGAAGGTAGTCCACGATATTGGTGAGGCCTCTTCTGGAATACAATGTCCAATTCTTGTCATCCAGTAATAGGAAGGATATTACTAAACTGGAGAGGGTTCAGAAGAGATTTACCAGGATGTTGCTGGTATGGAAGGAATGAGTTATAAAGAAGGGCTGGATAGGCTGGGACTTTTTTCACTGGAGTGTCAGAGGTTGAGAGGTGATCTGATAGAAGTTCATAAAATAATGAGGAGTACACATAGTGTTAATGATAGTTGTCTTTTCCCTACAATGCGGGTTTTCAAGACAAGGGGCCACATTTTTAAGGTGAGGGCGAAAAGATTTAAAAAAACACGAGTGGCAATTTTTTTACACAGAGGGTGGTTTGCATGTGGAATGAACTTCCTGAGGAAGTGGTGGATGTGTTTACAATTACAATGTTTAAAAGACATTTGAAAAGTACATAACTAGGAAAGTTAAAAATCACACAACACCAGGTTATAGTCCAACAAGTTTATTTGGAAGCACTAGCTTCCAGAGCACTGCTCCTTCATCAGGTGGTAGGAGCATGCTCAAAAAGCTAGTGTGCTTCCAATTAAACCTGTTGGGCTATAACCTGGTGTTGTGTGATTTTTAACTTTGTCCACCCCAGTCCAATACCGGCACCTCCAAATCATGACTAGGAAAGGTTTGGAGGGATATGAGCCAGGAGCAGGCAAGTGGGACTAGTTTACTTTGGGATGGCGTTCGGCATGGACAGGTTGGACCAAAGGGTCTGTTTCCATGCTGTATGACCTTGTGACTGTAAAGATCTTTTGGAGTATTTTAGAACAGGAGAGGTAAAGAGTTAGGGACGAAGCTGAAAATGTGTTGCTGGAAAAGTGCAGCAGGTCAGGCAGCATCTAGGGAACAGGAGAATCGACGTTTCGGGCATTAGCCCTTCTTCAGAAAGAGTTAGGGAGACAATTCTGGACCTAACAAAACACAACTTGTAAAGGAGACGGGGGGCTGCTGAAGAAACTAGAGTTAGAGAAATAGAGATCGCAAAGGGTTAGAGAAATGCAGGAGGTTACAAGTATGAGGAGGGGTAAGGCCACAGAAGGATTTGAGTACTGGTGGTTAGCAACAATCCTTGACATTTATCCTTCAACAAGATTAAGTTTGGAGATGTGGCTCTCGGCAGAGGGTTACTAAATTAGCCCTGATCTTACAGAATGAGTCGAAATGGGCTGCCAATCAACCATGTGACTGAGCAGCCTATTGCCTTCAGGGCCAGTACACTTGCTGTCTCGTTGTCCCTTCTGCCTCTCTGGGTAGGTTTGATCTGTATCTTTCTCAGTGAAAGAGAAACTCACTCAGCCAAATCCTCAGGCTCATAATTCCCTGTGACTCACCAGCGTCAGGACTGGAGCAGACTTGCTGGTGGGCAAGCTCCCATCAAATAGGTTGCCAGGGAAATAGGGTCAGAGGGTATGATGTAGGAGCACTCCTTCACAACTCACCGTGCTGACTTAGATCCAAGCTGGTAGGCATGTTATATATGGTTGGGTATATGGTTATATACCATTATATATGGTTGGATACTTGGGATTTTTCTTCAGTGAGATAGGTTGAGCAGTGTGAACTGAGCAAATATCCCCTTGCCTATGTTCTAAAATCTTTTGGGGTAAAATTGCAATATGACAGATTATATTGTTAATGTCTGAATCCTGTCATAAGAATTTCCTTGTTATCAATAAAATAGATAAGTAAAATAAACTGACGGTTGTTAAAAATATAAATTTTAACCCTTTGAGTACTGAGGTATCTTACTGCAGTTTTTGGAACTCACTTTATTTGTTGAGATTGTCATTTGTTTCAGTATTGGGATATCTTCCACTGGATTAATTGTCTCAACATTGAGCACTATCTCTGATCTACCATCATTAATAATCATATTCTCAGGCCCAACTGGACATCACCAAAAACATTGCATAGATTTCATGCTAAATAGTATCATCCTGAAGCTTGTTTCTCTGTACTTTGAAAATAAAATCTTATTCTCCATTTGCACAAAGTCCACAACAGAGGAGCGATGAGTCTGGCCTGGATGTTAAAAGCAAAATGTAGACAACACAGAGAGCTTCAGGAAATGGAGACCAACTGAATGAATCATTGAAGGGTGTGGTAGGTGTCTAGAACTCACCTGTTCATTGGAGAGCTTGCTTTTTTAGTCTTTAATCGTCTGCTACAATTTGACAATCCATGAAGTAGCAGGAAATATTATATGTAATTTAGTAAATGTGCACATTTATTTTTGTACGTGTACATATATTTTATAAAACAGAGAAATAAACTAAACAAATTGGAAAGGTCATTTAGTTTCAGAAGACCAAGGGTTCAGACCCATCCTTCCATTCTGTATCTTACTGTGTGCCAGAGTGATCTATAGCTGGTGTATGGTACATCCTGAGTGTTGTGTACACTGAGTATTGTATACCCTGAGTGCTGTGTACACAGAGTATGATATACGCTGAGTACTATGTACACCGAGTACTATATATGTTGAGTACTATGTACACTAAGTACAGTATACCCTGAATGCTGTGTGCCCACATTGTGCCCTGAGTATAGAGTCTGCTGTGTATAGTTATCATGCATACAATGTCCCTGAGTACAGTTTATCCTGAGTACAGTATATCCTGAGTAGTGTTTTCTCACTACAGTGTCCCTTGAGTACAGTGCATCCTGAGTACAGTGTCTACTGGTTACAGTGTATCCTCAGTACAGTGTATCCTCAGTACATTGTCCCCTGAGTGCAGTGCATCCTGAGTACAATGTATCCTCAGTATAGTGTATCCTCAGTACAATGTCCCCTGAGTGCAGTGCATCCTGAGTACAATGTATCCTCAGTACAGTGAATCCTCAGTACATTGTCCCTGTGTACAATGTATCCTCAGTATAGTGTATCCTCAGTACATTGTCCCCTGAGTGCAGTGCATCCTGAGTACAATGTATCCTCAGTATAGTGTATCCTCAGTACAATGTCCCTGAGTACAATGTATCCTCAGTATAGTGTATCCTCAGTACATTGTCCCCTGAGTGCAGTGCATCCTGAGTACAATGTATCGTCAGTACAATGTATACTCAGTACAATGTATCCTCAGTACAATGTATCCTCAGTACAATGTCCCTGAGGACAATGTATCCTCAGTACAGCGTATCCTCAGTACAATGTATACTCAGTACAGTGTATCCTCAGTACAATGTCCCTGTGTACAATGTATACTCAGTATAGTGTATCCTCAGTACAATGTCCCTGAGGACAATGTATCCTCAGTACAGCGTATCCTCAGTACAATGTATACTCAGTACAGTGTATCCTCAGTACAATGTCCCTGTGTACAATGTATACTCAGTACAGTGTATCCTCAGTACAATGTCCCTGAGGACAATGTATCCTCAGTACAGCGTATCCTCAGTACAATGTATACTCAGTACAGTGTATCCTCAGTACAATGTCCCTGTGTACAATGTATACTCAGTACAGTGCATCCTCAGTACAATGTATACTCAGTAAAGTATCCCCTGAGTACAGTGTACCCTGAGTACAGCGACCCTGAGTACAGCGAACCCTGAGTACAGTATATCCTGAGTACAATGTATAATCAGTTTAGTGTGTACTGATTATAGTGCACCCTGAGTACAGCGTATCCTCAGTACAGTGCACCCTGAGTACAGTATATTCTGAGTACAGTGTATCCTGACTAGAGTGTATCTTGAGTACAGTGTCCCCAGAGTATAGTGCATGCTGAGAACAGTGAACCATATGTATAGTGCACCCGAAGTACAGTGTATTCTGAGTACAGTGTATCCTCACTACAGTGTCCTCTGAGTATAGTGTTCCCTGAGTAAAATGTATTGTCAGTACAATGTCCTGGGGTACAGTGCACCCTGAGTAAAGTGTATCCTCAGTGCAGTGTCCCCTGAGTACAGTGTATCTTGAGTACAGTGGCCCTTAATTACAGTGCAGTGTCCCCTGAATACAGTGTATCCCAAGTCCAGGGTACCTTCAGTGCAGTATGCCCTCAGCACTGTGTCCCCAGTAGACTGTATCCTCAGTGCTGTGACCCCAGTACAGTGTACTCTCAGTGCTGTGTCCCCAGTATAGTGTACCTTCAGTGCTGTGTCATCAGTACAGTTTACCCTCAATGCTGGGTCCCCAGTATAGTGTACCCTCAGTGCTGTGTTCCTGTACACTGCACCCTCAGTGCTGTTGCCCCAGTATAGTGTACCCTTAGTGCTGTATCCCAAGTATAGTTTAACCTCAGTGCTGTGTCTGCAGTACAGTGTACCTTCAGTGCTGTGTCCCCACTACAGTGTACCCTCAGTGATGTGTCCCCAGTACAGTGTACCCACAGTGCTATGTTCCCAGTAGCGTGCACCTTTAGTGCTGTGTCCCCAGTAGAGTGTAGCCTCAGTGCTGTGTCCAGAGTACAGAATACCCTCAGTGCTGTGTCTCCAGCATAGTGCACCCAGAGTGCTGTGTCTCCAGCATAGTGTACCGTCAGTGCTGTGTCCCCAGTACAGTGTACCCTCAGTGCTGTGTCTCCAGTACAGTGTACCCTTAGTGCTGTGTCCCCAGTAGAGTGAACCCTCAATGCTGTGTCCAGAGTACAGTGTACCCTCAGTGCTGTGTGTGCAGTACAGTGTACACTCAGTGCTGTGTCCCGAGTGCAGTGTACCCTCAGTACTGTGTCTCCAGTATAGTGTACCGTCAGTGCTGTGTCCCCAGTACAGTGTACCATCAGTGCTGTGTCTGCAGTACAGCATACCCTCAGTGCTGTGTCCCCAGTATAGTGCACCCACAGTGCTGTGTCCATAGTACAGTGTACCCTCAGTGCTGTGTCCCCAGTACAGTGGATATTCAATGCTGTGTCACCAGTACAGTCTCCCCTCAGTGCTGTGTCCCCAGTAGAGTGTACCCTCAGTGCTGTGTCTGCAGTACATTGTACCCTCAGTAATGTGTCTCCAGTAGAGTGTACGTTCAGTGGCGTGTCCCCAGTACAGTATACCCTCAGTGCTGTGTCCCCAGTACAGTGTACCCTTGGTGCTGTGTCCCCAGTGCAGTGTACCCTCAGTGCTGTGTCTCCAGTAGAGTGTATCCTCAGTGCTGTGTCCTCAGTACAGTGTATCCTCAGTACTGTGTCCCCAATAGAGTGTACCCTCAGTGCTTTGTCCCCAGTACAGTGTGCCCTCAGTGCTGTGTCCCCAGTAGAGTGTACCGTCAGTGCTGTGTCCCCAGTACAGTGTACCCTCAGTGCTGTGTCCCCCTACAGTGTACCCTCAGTGCTGTGACTTCAGTACAGTGTACCCTCAGTGCTGTGTCCCCAGTATAGTGTACCCTGAATGCTGTACTGGGGACACAGTACTGAGCATACACTCTACTCCAGAGTACAGTGCACCCTCAGTGCTGAGTCTGCAGTACAGTGTTTCCTCAGTGCTGTGTCCGCAGTATAGTGTATCCTCAGTGCTGTGTCCCCCTACAGTGTAACCTCAGTGCTGTGTCCCCAGTACAGTGTGCCCTTAGTGCATTTTCCCAGTAGAGTGTACCCTCAGTGCTGTGTCCCCAGTATAGTGTACCCTCAGTGCTGTGTCCCCAGTAGGGTGTACCCTCAGTGCTGTGTCTGCAGTACAGAGTACCCTCAGTGCTATGTCCCCAGTACAGTGTACCTTTAGTGCTGTGTCTGCCGTACAATTTACTCTCAGTACTGTGTCTCCAGTACAGTGTATTCTCAATGCTGTGTCCCCAGCATAGTTCACCCACAGTGCTGTGTCCACAGTAAAGTGTACCCTCAGTGCTGTGTATACAGTACACTGAGTGCTGTGTCTGCAGTACAATGTTGCCTCAGTGCTGTGTCCCAGGTATAGTGTATCCTCAGTGTTGGGAACTCTACAGTGTACCCTCAGTGCTAAGTCCCCAGTAGAGTGTACACTGAGTGCTATGTCTGCAGTACAGTGTACCCTCAGTACTGTGTCTGCAGTAGAGTGTACGCTCAGTGCTGTGAACACAGTACAGTCTATCCTCAGTGCTGTGTCCCCATTACAGTGTACCCTTAGTGCTGTGTCTGCCGTAGAGTGTACCCTCAGTACTGTGTCTCCAGTACAGTGTATCCTCAGTGCTGTATCCCCAGTCGAGTATATCCTCAGTGCTATGGCCCTGGTAGAGTGTACACTCAGTACTATGTCTCCAGTATGGTTTACCATCAGTGCAGAGTCCCCAGTACAGAGTACCCTCAGTGCTGTGTTCCCAGTAGAGTGTACCCTCAGTGCTGTGTCCCCAGTACAGTGTATCCTCAGTGCTGTATCACCAGTAGAGTGTATCGTCAGTCCTGTGTCCCCAGTATAGTGTACCCTCAGTGCTATGTCCCCAGGAAAGGGTAACATCAGTGCTGTGTCTGCAGTACAGAGTACCCTCAGTGCTGTGTACCTAGTATAGTGCACCCACAGTACTTTGTCCATAGTACAGTGTACCCTCAGTGCTGTGTCCCCAGTATCGTGTACCCTCAATGCTGCGTCCCCAGTATAGTGTACCCTCAGTGCTGTGTCCCCAGTAGAGTGTAACCTCAGTGCTGTGTCCCAGTACAGTGTACCCTTAGTGCTGTGTCTGCAGTACAGTGTTCCCTCAGTACTTTTTCCAGTACAGTGTACCATCAGTGCTGTGTCCCCAGTATAGTGTACACTCAATGCTGCATCCCCAGTATAGTGTACCCTCAGTGCTGTGTCCCCAATAGAGTGTAACCTCAGTGTTGTGTCCCAGTACAGTGTTCCCTCAGTACTGTGCACCAGTATAGTGTACGCTCAGTGCTGTGTCCCCAGTATAGTGTATCCTCAGTGCTGTGTCCCCATGAGAGTGTGCCATCAGTGCTGTGTCCCCAGTAGAGTGTGCCCTCAGTGCTGTGTCCCCAGTACAATGTCTCCAATATAGTGTACCCTCAGTGCTGTGTCTTCAATACAGTGTACCCTCAGTGCTGAGTCTGCAGTAAAGTGTACCGTCGGTGCTGTGTCCCCAGTAGAGTGTACCGTCAGTGCTGTGTCCCCAGTATAGTGTACCCTCAGTGCTGTGTCCCCAGTATAGTGTACCCTCAGTGCTGTGTCTTCAGTACAGTGTACCCTCAGTGCAGAGTCTGCAGTAAAGTGTACCGTCGGTGCTGTGTCCCCAGTAGAGTGTACCGTCAGTGCTGTGTCCCCAGTAGAGTGTACCCTCAGTCCTGTGTCCCCAGTAGAGTGTACCCTCAGTGCTGTGTCCCCAGTATAGTGTAGCCTCAGTGCTGTGTCACCAGTAGAGAGTATCGTCAGTGCTTTGTCCCCAGTATAGTGTACCCTCAGTGCTACGTCCCAAGGAAAGTGTTACATCAGTGCTGTGTCTGCAGTACAGACAACCCTCAGTGCTGTGTACCTAGTATAGTGCACCCACAGTGCTTTGTCCATAGTACAGTGTACGCTCAGTGCTGTGTCCCCAGTACAGTGGACACTCAGTGCTGTGTCACCGGTACAGTCTACTCCCAGTGCAATGTCTCCAGCACAGAGTGCCCTCAGTGCTGTGTCCCCAGAACAGTGTACCCACAGTACAGTGTCTCCAGTAGAGTGACTCTCAATGCTGCGTCCTCAGTATCGTGTATTCTCAGTGCTGTGTCCCCAGTACAGTGTACCCTCAGTGCTGTGTCTCCAGTACAGTGTACCCTCAGTGCTGTGTCCCCAGAACAGTGTACCCACAGTACAGTGTCTCCAGTAGAGTGACTCTCAATGCTGCATCCTCAGTATAGTGTATTCTCAGTGCTGTGTCCCCAGTAGAGTGACTCTCAATGCTGCATCCTCAGTATAGTGTATTCTCAGTGCTGTGTCCCCAGTACAGTGTACCCTCAGTGCTGTGTCTCCAGTACAGTGTTCCCTCAGTGCTGTGTCCCCAGAACAGTGTACCCTCAGTGCTGTGTCTCCAGTACAGTGTATCCTCAGTGCTGTGTCCCCAGTACAGTGTACCCTCAGTGCTGTGTCTCCAGTACAGTGTATCCTCAGTGCTGTGTCTCCAGTACAGTGTACCGTCAGTGCTGTGTCCCCAGTATAGTGTACACTCAATGCTGCATCCCCGGTATAGTGTACCCTAAGTGCTGTGTCCCCAGTACAGTGTACTCTCACTGCTGTGTCCCAGTACAGAGTACCCTCAGTGCTGTGTCCCCAGTAGAGTGTACCATCAGTGCTGTGTCCCAAGTACAGTGTACCCTCAGTGCTGTGTCCCCAGTACAGTGTATCCTCAGTACTGTATCCCCAGTAGAGTATACCCTCAGTGCTGTGTCCCCAGTACAGTGTATCCTCAGTGCTGAGTCCCCAGTACAGTGTACCCTCAGTGCTGTGTCTCCAGTAGAGTGTACCATCAGTGCTGTGTTTGCAGTACAGAATACCCTCAGTACTGTGTCGCCAGGAGAGTGTACCATCATTGCTGTGTCCCCAGTACAGTGTACCTTTAGTGCTGCGTCTGCAGTACAGTGTAACCCTCAGTACTGCGTCTCCAGTATAGTGTACCCTCAGTGCTGTGTCCTCAGTAGAGTGTGCCATCAGTGCTGTGTCTCCAGATTAGTGTACCCTCAGTGCTGTATCCCCAGTATAGTGTACCCTCAGTGCTGTGTCCCCATCAGTGCTGAGTCTGCAGTAGAGATTACCCTTAGTGCTGTGTCGCCAGTATAGTGCACCCACAGTGCTGTGTCCCCAGTACAGTGCAGTGTACCCAGTAAAGTGAACCTTCAGTGCTTTATCCCCAGTAGAGAGTACTCTCAGTGCTGAGTCTGCAGTACAGAGTACCCTCTGTGCTGTGTCCCCAGTATAGTGCACCCACAGTGCTGTGTCCACAGCACAGTGTACCCTCAGTGCTGTGTCCCCAATACAGTGTACACTCAGTGCTGTGTTCCCAATACAGTCTACCCTCAGTGCTGTGTCCCCAGTACAGTGTAACCTTCATGCTGTGTCCCCAGTACAGTGTACCCTCAGTGCTGTGTCCCCAGTACAGTGTACCCTCAGTGCTGTGTCCCCAGTACAGTGTACCCTCAGTGCTGTGTCCCCAGTACAGTGTACCCTCAGTGCTGTGTCCCCAGTACAGTGTACCCTCAGTGCTGTGTCCCCAGTACAGTGTACCCTCAGTGCTGTGTCCCCAGTACAGTGTACCCTCAGTGCTGTGTCCCCAGTACAGTGTACCCTCAGTGCTGTGTCCCCAGTACAGTGTACCCTCAGTGCTGTGTCCCCAGTACAGTGTACCCTCAGTGCTGTGTCCCCAGTACAGTGTACCCTCAGTGCTGTGTCCCCAGTACAGTGTACCCTCAGTGCTGTGTCCCCAGTACAGTGTACCCTTCATGCTGTGCCTGCAGTACAGTGTACCCTAAGTACTGTGTCTCCAGTATAGTGTATTCTCACTGCTTTGTCCCCAGTAGAGTGTACCCTCAGTGCTG
>NC_057722.1:72574364-72577398 GCF_004010195.1 Chiloscyllium plagiosum | reverse complement strand
CAGTACAGTGTATCCTCAGTGCTGCGTCCCCAGTACAGTGTATCCTCAGTGCTGTGTCCCCAGTACAGTGTATCCTCAGTGCTGTGTCCCCAGTACAGTGTATCCTCAGTGCTGTGTCCCCAGTACAGTGTATCCTCAGTGCTGTGTCCCCAGTACAGTGTATCCTCAGTGCTGTGTCCCCAGTACAGTGTATCCTCAGTGCTGTGTCCCCAGTACAGTGTACTCTCACTGCTGTGTCCCCAGTACAGTCTACCCTCAGTGCAGTGTCCCCAGTAGAGTGTAACCTCAGTGCTGTGTCCCAGTACAGTGTACCCTCAGTGCTGTGTCCCCAGTACAGTGTATCCTCAGTACTGTATCCCCAGTAAAGTATACCCTCAGTGCTGTGTCCCCAGTACAGTGTATCCTCAGCGCTGAGTCCCCAGTACAGTGTACCCTCAGTGCTGTGTCTCCAGTAGAGTGTACCCTCAGTGCTGTGTCCCCAGTACAGTGTACCCTCAGTGCTGTGTCTCCAGTAGAGTGTACCATCAGTGCTGTGTTTGCAGTACAGAGTACCCTCAGTACTGTGTCGCCAGGAGAGACTACCCTCAGTGCTGTGTCCCCAGTACAGTCTACCTTTAGTGCTGTGTCCCGCAGTACAGTGTAACCCCCAGTACTGCGTCTCCAGTATAGTGTACCATCAGTGCTGTGTTTGCAGTACAGAATACCCTCAGTACTGTGTCGTCAGGAGAGACTACCCTCAGTGCTGTGTCCCCAGTACAGTGTACCTTTAGTGTTGTGTCTGCAGTACAGTGTAACCCTCAGTACTGCGTCTCCAGTATAGTGTACCCTCAGTGCTGTGTCCTCAGTATAGTGTACCTTCTGTGCTATGTCTCCAGTATAGTGTACCCTCAGTGCTGTGTCCCCAGTAGAGTGTGCCATCAGTGCTGTGTCTCCAGTTTAGTGTACCCTCAGTGCTGTATCCCCAGTATAGTGTACCCTCAGTGCTGTGTCCCCAGTAAAGTGTACCATCAGTGCTGAGTCTGCAGTAGAGATTACCCTTCGTGCTGTGTCGCCAGTATAGTGTACCCACAGTGCTGTGTCCCCAGTACAGTGCAGTGTACCCAGTAAAGTGAACCTTCAGTGCTTTATCCCCAGTAGAGTGGACACTCAGTGCTGTGTCCCTAGTAGAGAGTACCCTCAGTGCTGAGTCTGCAGTACAGAGTACCCTCTGTGCTGTGTCCCCAGTATAGTGCACCCACAGTGCTGTGTCCACAGCACAGTGTACCCTCAGTGCTGTGTCCCCAATACAGTGTACACTCAGTGCTGTGTTCCCAATACAGTCTACCCTCAGTGCTGTGTCCCCAGTACAGTGTAACCTTCATGCTGTGTCTGCAGTACAGTGTACCCTCAGTACTGCGTCTCCAGTATAGTGTACCCTCAGTGCTGTGTCCTCAGTACAGTATACCTTCTGTGCTGTGTCCCCAGTATAGTGTACTCTCACTGCTGTGTCCCCAGAATGTTCACCCTCAGTGCTGTCTCCAGTATAGTGTCCCCTCAATGCTGTGTTCCCAGTACAGTGCTGTGGCCTCAGTACATTGTACCCGCAGTGCTATGTCTCTAGCACAGTATACCTCAGTGCTGTGTCTCCAGTACATGTACCCTCAGTCCTTTGTACTCCGTACTGTGTAGCCACAGTACAGAGTCACCAGTATAGTGTGCCCTCTGTGCTGTGTCTGCAGTACAGAGTACCCTCAGTACTGTGTCGCTAGTAGAGACTACCCTCAGTGCTGTGTCCCCAGTACAGTGTATCTTTAGTGCTGTGTCCCCAGTAGAGTGTACACTCAGTGCTGTATCTGCAGTACAGTGTACCTGCAGTGCTGTGTCCCCAGTAGAGTGTACACTCAGTGCTGTGACTGCAGTACAGTGTACCCTCAGTGCTGTATCCCCAGTAGAGTGTACCCTCAGTGCTGTATCCCCAGTACAGTGTATCCTCAGTGCTGTATGCCCAGTAGAGTGTACACACAGTGCTGTGTCCCCAGTAGTGTACCATCAGTGCTGTGTCTGCAGTACAGAGTACCCTCAATGCTGTGTCCCCAGTACAGTGTACCCTCAGTTCTGTGTCCCCAGTAGAGGGTACCCTCAGTGCTGTGTCCCCAGTACAGTGTACCCTCAGTGCTGTGTCCTCAGTAGAGTGTACCATCAGTGCTGTGTCTGCAGTACCGAGTACCCTCAGTACTGCGTCGTCAGTAGATACTACCCTCAGTGCTGTGTCCCCAGTACAGTGTACCTTTAGTGCTGTGTCTGCCGTACAGTATAACCCTCAGTACTGTGTCTCCAGTGGAGTGTACGCTCAGTGCTGTGTCCCCAGTAGAGTGTACCCTCAGTGCTGCGTCCCCAGTACAGTGTACCCACATTACTGTGTCTCCAGCTTCGTGTACCCCGAGTGCTGTGTGCCCAGTACAGTGTATCCTCAGTGCCATGTCCCCCTACAATGTACCCTCAGTACTGCGTCTGCAGTACAGTGTGCCCTCAGTGCTGTGTCCATTGTGGAGTGTAGCCTCAGTGCTGTGTCTCTAGTATAGTGTACCGTCAGTGCGGTGTCCCCAGTACAGTGTACCCTCAGTGCTATGTCCCCAGTATAGTGCACCCACAGTGCTGTGTCTACAGTACAGTGTACCCTCAGTGCTGTGTCCCCAATACAGTGTACACTCAGTGCTGTGTTCCCAATACAATCTACCCTCAGCGCTGTGTCCCCAGTACAGTGTACCCTTCATGCTGTGTCTGCAGTACAGTGTACCCTCAGTGCTGCATCCCCAGTATAGTCTACCCTAAGTGCTGTGTCCCCAGTACAGTGTACTCTCACTGCTGTGTCCCCAGTACAGTCTACCCTCAGTGCAGTGTCCCCAGTAGAGTGTAACCTCAGTGCTGTGTCCCAGTACAGTGTACCCTCAGTGCTGTGTCCCCAGTACAGTGTATCCTCAGTACTGTATCCCCAGTAAAGTATACCCTCAGTGCTGTGTCCCCAGTACAGTGTACCCTTAGTGCTGTGTCTGCA
>NC_057722.1:72524594-72574210 GCF_004010195.1 Chiloscyllium plagiosum | reverse complement strand
CCAGTATAGTGTACCCTCAGTGCTGTGTCCTCAGTACAGTATACCTTCTGTGCTGTGTCCCCAGTATAGTGTACTCTCACTGCTGTGTCCCCAGAATGTTCACCCTCAGTGCTGTCTCCAGTATAGTGTCCCCTCAATGCTGTGTTCCCAGTACAGTGCTGTGGCCTCAGTACATTGTACCCGCAGTGCTATGTCTCTAGCACAGTATACCTCAGTGCTGTGTCTCCAGTACATGTACCCTCAGTCCTTTGTACCCCGTACTGTGTAGCCACAGTACAGAGTCACCAGTATAGTGTGCCCTCTGTGCTGTGTCTGCAGTACAGAGTACCCTCAGTACTGTGTCGCTAGTAGAGACTACCCTCAGTGCTGTGTCCCCAGTACAGTGTACCCTCTGTGCTGTGTCTGCTGTACAGTGTAACCCTCAGTACTGTGTCTCCAGTGGAGTGTATGCTCAGTGCTGTATCCCCAGTAAAGTGTACCCTCAGTGCTGTGTGCCCAGTATAGTGTATCCTCAGTGCCATGTCCCCCTACAATGTACCCTCAGTACTGTGTCTGCAGTATAGTGTACCGTCAGTGCGGTGTCCCCAATGCAGTGTACCCTCATTGCTGTGTACTGAGTACAGTGTACCCTCAGTGCTGTGTCTCCAGTATAGTGTACCGTTAGTGCGGTGTCCCCAGTACAGTGTACCCTCAGTGCTGTGTTTCCAGTATAGTGTACCGTCAGTGCGGTGTCCCCAATGCAGTGTACCCTCATTGCTGTGTACTGAGTACAGTGTACCCTCAGTGCTGTGTCTCCAGTATAGTGTACCGTTAGTGCGGTGTCCCCAGTACAGTGTACCCTCAGTGCTGTGCCTCCAGTACAGTGTACCCTCCGTGCTGTGTCTCCAGTACAGTGTATCCTCAGTGCTGCATCCCCAGTATAGTGTACCCTCAGTGCTGTGTCCCCAGTACAGTGTACCCTTCATGCTGTGCCTGCAGTACAGTGTACCCTCAGTACTGCATCTCCAGTATAGTGTACCCTGAGTGCTGTGTCTCCAGTACAGTGTGCCTTCAGTGCTGTGTCCCCAGTATAGTGTACTCTCACTGCTGTGTCCCCAGTACAGTCTACCCTCAGTGCAGTGTCCCCAGTAGAGTGTAACCTCAGTGCTGTGTCCCAGTACAGTGTACCCTTAGTGCTGTGTCTGCAATACAGTGATCCCTCAGTACTGTGCACCAGTATAGTGTATCCTCAGTGCTGTGTCCCGAGTAGAGTGTAGGCTCAGTGCTGTGTCCCCAGTGCAGCGTACCCACAGTACAGTGTCTCAAGTATAGTGAATCTTCGGTGCAGTGTACCCAGTAAAGTGAACCTTCAGTGCTGTGTCCCCAGTACAATGGACACTCAGTGCTGTGTCCCCAGTACAGTCTACCCTCTGTGCTGTATCTCCAGAACAGTGCACCCTCAGTGCTGAGTCCCCAACAGTGTACCCTCAGTGCTGTGTCTGCAGTACAGTGTACCCTCAGTGCTGTGTCCCCAGTATAGTGCACCTTCAGTGCTGTGTCCCCAGTAAAGTGTACCCTTAGTGCTGTGTCCCCAGTAGAGTGTACACTCAGTGCTGTGTCTGCAGTACAGTGTACCCGCAGTGCTGTGTCCCCAGTAGAGTCTACACTCAGTGCTGTGACTGCAGTACAGTCTACCCTCAGTGCTGTATCCCCAGTAGAGTGTACCCTCAGTGCTGTATCCCCAGTACAGTGTATCCTCAGTGCTGCGTCCCCAGTATAGTGTACCCTCAGTGCTGTGTCCCCAGTACAGTGTACCCTCAGTGCTGTGTCCCCAGTACAGTGTACCCTCAGTGCTGTGTCCCCAGTACAGTGTACCCTCAGTGCTGTGTCCCCAGTAGAGTGTACCCTCAGTGCTGTGTCCCCAGTACAGTGTACCCTCAGTGCTGTGTCCCCAGTAGTGTACCATCAGTGCTGTGTCTGCAGTACAGAGTACCCTCAGTACTGTGTCGCCAGGAGAGACTACCCTCAGTGCTGTGTCCCCAGTACAGTGTACCTTTAGTGCTGTGTCTGCCGTACAGTGTAACCCTCAGTACTGTGTCTCCAGTGGAGTGTACGCTCAGTGCTGTGTCCCCAGTAGAGTGTACTCTCAGTGCTGTGTCCCAAGTACAGTGTACCCACAGTACTGTGTCTCCAGTTTAGTGTACCCTCAGTGCTGTGTGCCCAGTATAGTGTATCCTCAGTGCCATGTCCCCCTACAATGTACCCTCAGTGCTGTGTCTCCAGTAGCGTGTACCCTCAGTGCTGTGTCTCCAGTATAGTGTACCGTCAGTGCAGTGTCCCCAGTACAGTGTACCCTCAGTGCTGTGTCCTGAGTACAGTGTACCCTCTGTGCTGTGTCTCCAGTAGAGTGTACCGTCAATGCGGTGTCCCCAGTACAGTGCTGTGCCTCCAGTACAGTGTATCCTCAGTGCTCTGTCTCCAGTATAGTGTTCCCTCAGTGCTGTATCCCCAGTATAGTGTACCCTCAGTGCTGTGTCCCCAGTAAAGTGTTCCATCAGTGCTGTGTCCGCAGTAGAGAGTACCCTTAGTCCTGTGTCCCCAGTATAGTGTACCCACAGTGCTGTGTCCCCATGCAGTGTACCCTCAGTACTGTGTCTGCAGTACAGTGTACGCTCAGTGCAGTGTCCCCAGTACAGTGTGCCCTCAGTACTGTGTCTGCAGTACAGTGTATGCTCAGTGTAGTGTCCCCAGTACAGTGTACCCTCAGTGCTGTGCCTCCAGTACAGTGTACCCTCAGTGCTCTGTCTCCAGTATAGTGTTCCCTCAGTGCTGTATCCCCAGTATAGTGTACCCTCAGTGCTGTGTCCCCAGTAAAATGTTCCATCAGTGCTGAGTCTGCAGTAGAGAGTACCCTTAGTGCTGTGTCCGCAGTAGAGAGTACCCTTAGTGCTGTGTCCCCAGTATAGCTGTGTCTCCAGTACAGTGTACCGTCAGTGCTGTGTCCCCAGTATAGTGTACACTCAATACTGCATCCCCGGTATAGTGTACCCACAGTGCTGTGTCCCCATATAGTGTACCCTCAGTACTGTGTCTGCAGTACAGTGTACGCTCAGTGCAGTGTCCCCAGTACAGTGTGCCCTCAGTACTGTGTCTGCAGTACAGTGTATGCTCAGTGTAGTGTCCCCAGTACAGTGTACCCTCCGTACTGTGTCTCTAGTATAGTGTACCTTCAGTGCTGTGTCCCCAGTATAGTGTGCTCTCATTGCGGCGCCCCAGTACAGTGTACCCTCAGTGCTGCATCCCCAGTACAGTGTTACCTCAGTGCGGTGTCCCCAGTACAGTCTACCCTCACTGCTGTGTCCCCAATATAGTGTACCAGCAGTGCTGTGTCTGCAGTATAGTGTACCATCAGTGATATGTTCCCAGTACAGTGCACACTCAGTGCTGTGTCTCCAGTACGGTGTAACCTCAGTGCGGTGTCCCCAGTACAGTGTACCCTCAGTGCTGTGTCTCCAGTACGGTGTAACCTCAGTGCTGTGTCTCCAGTACAGTGTACCCTCAGTGCTGTGTACCCCGTACAGTGTAGCCACAGTACAGTGTCTCCAGTATAGTGTGCCCTCTGTGCTGTGTCTGCAGTACAGTGTACTTCGTGCTGTGTCCCCAATATAGTGTACCCTTAGTGCTGTGTCCCCAGTAGAGTGTACCCTCAGTGCTGAGTCTGCAGTACAGAGTACCCTCTGTGCTATGTCCCCAGTATAGTGCACCCACAGTGCTGTGTCCACAGTACAGTGTACCCTCAGTGCTGTGTCCCCAATACAGTGTACACTCAGTGCTGTGTTCCCAATACAGTCTACCCTCAGTGCTGTGTCCGCAGTACAGTGTACCGTTCATGCTGCGTCTGCAGTACAGTGTACCCTAAGTACTGCGTCTCCAGTACAGTGTACCCTCAGTGCTGTGTCCCCAGTACAGTGTACCCTTCATGCTGTGCCTGCAGTACAGTGTACCCTAAGTACTGTGTCTCCAGTATAGTGTATTCTCACTGCTTTGTCCCCAGTAGAGTGTACCCTCAGTGCTGTGTCCCCAGTAGAGTGTAAACTTAGTACTGTATCTCCAGTATAGTGTATCCTCAGGGCTGTGTCCCCATACAGTGTACCCTCAGTACTGTGTCTGCAGTACAGTGTATGCTCAGTGCAATGTCCCCAGTACAGTGTACCCTCTGTACTGTGTCTCTAGTATAGTGTACCTTCAGTGCTGTGTCCAGAGTACAGTGTACCCTCATTGCGGTGTCCCCAGTACAGTGTACCCTCAGTGCTGTCTCCTGAGTACAGTGTAACCTCAGTGCTGTGTCTCCAGTACAGAGTACCCTCAGTGCTGTGTCCAGAGTACAGTGTACCCTCATTGCGGTGTCCCCAGTACAGTGTCCCCTCAGTGCTGTGTCCTGAGTACAGCGTACCCTCAGTACTGTGTCTCCAGTATAGTGTACCCTCATTGCGGTGTCCCCAGTACAGTGTCCCCTCAGTGCTGTGTCCTGAGTACAGCGTACCCTCAGTGCTGTGTCCCCAGTACAATGTACCCTCAGTGCTGTGTCCAGAGTACAGTGTACCCTCAGTGCTGTGTCCTGAGTACAGTGTACCCTCAGTACTGTGTCTCCAGTATAGTGTACCCTCAGTGCAGTGTTCCCAGTACAATGTACCCTTAGTGCTGCGTCCCCAGTATAGTGCACCCTATGTGCTATTTCCGCATTATAATGTATCCTCAGTGCTGTATCTGCAGTAGTGTACCCTCAGTGATGTGTCCCCAGTACAGTGTACCCTCAGTGCTGTGTCCCCAATATAGCTTACCCGCAGTGCTGTGTCTGCAGTATAGTGTACCCTCAGTGATGTGTCCCCAGTGCAATGTACACTCAGTGCTGTGTCTGCAGTACAGTGTCACCTCAGTGCTGTTTCCCAGTACAGTGTACCCTCAGTACTGTGTCTCCAGTACTTTGTACCCTCAGTGCTGTGACCCCAACATAGTGTACCCTGAGTGGTGAGTCTGCAGTACAGTGTACCCTCAGTGCTGTGTCCCCAATATGGTGTACCTGTAGTGTTGTGTCTGCAGTACAGTGTACCCTCAGTGCTGTTTCTCCAGTATAGTGTACCCTCAGTGCTGTGCCCCCTGTACAGTGTACTCTCAGTGCTGTGTGCAGTACAGTGTACCCTCAGTGCTGTGCCCCCTGTACAGTGTACCCTAAGTGCTGTGTGTACAGTACAGTGTACCCTCAGTGCTGTGTCTCCAGTTCAGTATACCCTCAATGGTGTGTGTGCAGTATATTGTACTGTCACTGCTGTGTCTCCAGTACAGTGTACCCTCAGTGCTATGTGTGTCATATAGTGTACCCTCAGTGCTGGGTTTGCAGTACAGTGTTCCCTCAGTGCTGTGTCCCCAGTGTAGCGTACCCTCAGTGCTGTGGCTGCAGTATCGTGCACCCTCAGTGTGTATCCCCATAACAGTGTGTCCCCAGTATAGTGTACCGACTCCAGTTTCCCTTGAGTACATTGTCTCCTGAGTAGAGTGTACTGTGTGTGGTGTTCCCTTGCGCTGTTTAACTGTTTACCCAAAGTGCTGAGTATGATTTCTTTTATTTATATTTGTGAGAGCTTGCTATGCAATTCACTGGTATGTTTCCCACAATTTGAGAAAGCACTTTCATCTTCTGGGTCAGCCTGTGTTTGGGAAAAGGCTCTACACAAATGTAAGCTGTTTCCCTTCAGCTGTGTTCATGCCGTGTAGAGCACAGTGTTCATTCAACAGCCTTCCTCATGTCTTTACCTTCGGGAATTCAGTTGCAAATAGACATGCTCAGAAGTCGTATTGGTTGTATTAGCTGACCAAGGATGTCTCTCGCTCTTACTTATCACCATTGCTGCATTGGTAGCTTGATAAGAAGGCTGGTAGATAATTATATCAATCAATAAGTCCTAAAGTGGGACTTCAAACTGGAACTTCGAGCTCAGGACAGATGTAACTCCCACTGTGCCGTCACACCTCTTTTATAAACAAAAACAGAAAGTGCTGGTCAAACTCAGCAGGTGGGGAGAGAAATCAAAGATAACATTTCAGGTCCTATGACCCTTCCTCAGAACACATTGAACCTCTTGCTTGCTTTACACCCAATCCTATAGTTACTGGTACGTGAGTGTATTCAACCAATTCGTTTTAGTTTGTGGAGCAGATCAATAGCTCTGATCCCAGTGGTACCATTCTGACCATGACATTGCACACAGTCAGTGAAAGCTTCATAGTTAGAAACTGTTGTGTTGTTCCAATGCTCTTCAGGTGGTGAAGAGTTAACTTGGAAATTTGCTAAAGGCCTGAAATTTGCAAGCAAGCCTCCCGGACTTCCCCGACTGGTGAGCAACAATGGTAAAGACTATTAAAAACATGCACATAAATCCATCTCTTCTCACTAACCTCACTCCCCCTCTGACTCTCCCAAATCCAGTCCCTGACAACAGCTTGCTTGTATCTCACTTGTGGCTCTATAGTTCAGAGGTTATTATATGCTTTACATATCAGATGGAAGCTACCAATTACAGCACTTTGTAAGGGGGAACGAGGAGGCTGTTCCTGTCTACTGACAACTTCCTCTGTACTTAGTTCTGATTTAAGTCTGTCTCTTCCCCCTTTCAGTATAGAGGCCCTTATGTCTAAGATCCCAGACTTTTTCAGCTCTCCTGTGTGCAGTATGTGTGTGTATATAAGCGAGACTGCTACATTTTAGAAAGAGAGCAGGGATAGAAACATCTAGAAGACACCTAAGTGCTTTTTTTTTTCCCCACTCCATGCTGGAGAATTTAGCAGGTACAACCCAGTGCTTCCTGATCGAGTTTGTGCAGCCTCTGGGAGGAGAGGGGTGGTGAGTTGGAGGAGGGGCATTGCGGGCAGATAGCACCACACGGACTGAGCAAAGCGCAAGGTTCCACCCAGTTTCACTCCACAGCCCTGTTTGTAAGCTGCAGCTCTGTAAGTTCAGCCAGCCGTCATGCTGCTCTGACAAGCGGGAGGGGAGCTGGCCCAACTGCCTAAGTTAACACATCTTTGGCATCTTTGGAATAGAGAGGGAGAAAGACAGTGAAAAAAATATTAAGATGAATCCCACAGTGCCTTGAACATTTTGTCCTCTGTTCCAGTGCATTGGGGACAAACAATGTGAGGTAAGGTTCTTGAGTGTGTGTATGTATATACATATGTGTGTGTATATAGACATTTGTCTGTATATGCCTATACATGTACGTGTATATATGTATATACGGATTTGTGTATATAGGTATATACAGGTGTGCGTATATAAATGTATGTTTATGTATACATGTATCTATAGACGTGTGCGTATGTAGATATTCATATGTATACAGTATGTTTGTGTTTGTTGCGATTTGGTCACAGTGGGAGTTAGGTGGGAACGACTGGACTATCAACGGGTGAACAGAATTGGAGAAGGAGGCGGGGGAGGGAGGGAAGGGTGGAGGGGTGTTCTTGTAGCCGCGGTATACGGTTTCATATCACACATCATCTTCGTCTGGGAGTCGAAGTCAGAAGGTCGCAGCTGCAGGCAGAGCAGAGCAGATCGGAGCGGAGCCCCGCCACAGAGCAGCTTCTTCCTGTCTGCAAGGACAGCGTCACACTCTCCCTCTCATACAGCAGCAGCAGCAAGGCAAGGAGAACGTCTATCCTCTGTCTGTCTGCCTGTCTGTCTAACACATCAGCAAAGGCAAGGAAAAACAGGTGGATACCAGCAACTGCCCGCTCCTTCAATTGCCTCAGTTTCCAGGGAATGATTAATAAGTGTCAATTGCCACCAGCCGTTTGACATGTGCAGGTAGCTGTTTACTGTCTTGTAAAGGTGCTCTCTGGTTAGGTGTTGGGGGGGGTCTGTAAGGAGTTATTCATTTTAAAAAAAAAGAAAGGGGGTCTGTTAGCATGTACTGCATGTGGTCCTGGTGTGTGCAGCGAAAGGTTAACTCTCTGCCTACTGTCTATAAATTATGCGTGATATGTTTAGCCGTGCTTCCTTATATGGCCAGTGCTGTATTTCAGTACAGTATGAGGCCTGCCAAGTTTAACTGGGTGGAAGACGGCCCTACATGAGTGGGTTTTCTCTTCTTTCCCCCCCCCCCCCCGCTCCACTATTTGCAGTGCGTCACCCACTAACTGTTGGAAAAGTAAGTGCACGCAGTGTTACCGACTGCCTTGTGTTCATTTCAAGCAGTCCCTTCTCGTTAAGGTAGTAATTCTAAAATGCAGGAGCCATGATTGTGGATTGTAACGTGCGCTTAACACACGCAAAAAGAATCGCTTGAGGGATCGAAGCCTTCCACACCACTATCACCAACCCCCCCCCCCCCCCCCATGTGTGTTTGTTTATTTTCTGATTTCATTTCTCGAATTTTGAAGCAGCGAAGGGATTTGCCAAGGTGAGTCTTCAAAGGCATCATTCGTAAATGTTACTGTGTTGAACTTTCTGGTAATAGATGTGGGCCATTTGATTAGATTGCTGTGTGCCTGTGACTGGGCCACTCCCCTGGACCCACCTTTTAAGGTCTAACCCCTTGCTCTGCCTCACCAATTCTCTGGCTCCATTGTCAACCTCCTTTTTTTTTCTTGTCTTGGCTCAGAAACATACCCAGGGTTGAAAGCGGGTGGTGATAGGGTAGACCTTGGTGGGGGGGATGGGGTGGGAGAGGGGCGACAAAGCCCCCTCCCCACACCCAACACCAGCTTTTGTTTTGCCCACTGGTGGGATTGTGGGACTATTGAAATGGGGAAATGAAAATGAATGAGTCAGACAAGGTTGGACAGAATGGGGGATGGGGGGGGGAGAGAGAGCGAGAGCGCGGTGGGAAGGACTGGGGATGGAGGGGGGATGCCTTCTGAATCTAAAATCATCCAGATGTTTGAATGTTTTCCAATGGCATCGATTCAGTGGATCAGTTACCACAGATTGTATGTGTGTGTGTGTGTGTGAGAGAGAGAGCGAGGGAGGGACAGAGATATGGAATAGACAGAGTTAAGGAAGTCTTGCACTGAAAATTAGAAAGACTTCAACTCTCTTGCTGCCACTTGTGCATCCCACGTTCAGTCTGAGCTGCACCCACTCTTCTGTATCACACAAGGTTCAGTGTTGGTGGATTCTGTCTGCTTTAAAATGGCTACCTTTGCAACATGGGGTTAATCAGGATTGAATGTTGGCGCCTTGGTTGTTGCCTCCCCTTCTTTCTTTGCTTTCCCATCAGGAAAACAGAACCTCGTGCCGATTAGTAGACATGCTTGTGATTCCTGAATAATCTGTTTATCCCCCCTCCCTGCTTCCTTCTCATTACCGATATTCAAAATTATAACAAAATCAATGATTTATCGATGCAAATTAAGCATTTGGTCACTAGACAAGCAACGTTCGGGGCCTATTAAAAATGGAATATGGCACAGTCCAAATGTTGTGGAAGAGAGGGAGGCCTACTTTAGCTTTGAATTCCCACTAGCAGTTTTTATCGGTGGACTGAGAGAGTTAGCATCATGTGGCTTACCAATCCAAGTAATGCAGACAGTGCTCGTGAAAGGGGCATAATGTTTCTTTTAATTCCAAGCAAACAAATAGAAGAGCCTTCGCCAAATAATTTTGAATTCATAGCGTCATAGCTTCGATAGAATTTTACAGTCCAAAAGGAAGCCATTTTACCCATTGTGTCTGTACTGGCTCCTGAAAGAGCTACCTAGCTCGTCCCATTCTCCAGCCTTAGCTCGGTAGTCCTCTAAGTTCATCACTTTTAAATGTATATCCAACTGGTCACCAGTTCAAAACATCAGAAGTCCTCCTCGATTAATTTGCTGATAATATTGATTGTATACCACTGGATGTAACTTTGACATGAAATTGCTTTTGCTGAAAAGTCATCAGAGTTGAGTCCTTTGCCTGCAATTTGACAAAATCAAAAGTGCTCACTGTATTCAACTTTTTGCAGAATAATTGTTTAAAGTTTGTTATCACTAAGACTCAGATTGATCTTTGTTTAAAACAACAATCACTCTCTGTCACTTAGGCAAATGCATGATTTGTACAGCATTGCTATCTTGGGATGTTGTGACAAGTTCAGCACTGGTAATCCTAGTGCTTGGGACTTGTCCCCAGTGTGTCAGATTCCCGAGATCATAAGCGACCAGATTCACTCTTGCCCACATTCCCTGCTTAAGTGACAACAAAAATAAATGCAACTTGGACATGCACATGCAGTGGATGCCTAGATGTCCCCATGCATATACAGAGACCATGTGCAGTCAATTCAGAAAGGAGATTGACATATTTCCCATTCAAACCTTTGTTGCAATCAGACACTCTTTTTATCTTAATTTGGGTGTACCTTTGGTAATGAACTGAGAGTCTGGGTTTCAGACCCCCATTCTGGGAATAATAGTGTGATCCAGCTTGCATGTTTCAGGCTGCGCCATTGAGCAAGGGTGAGGCATCAAACAGAGACCTTCTGTGTCTTTTCCATTAGCACAGGTGTCAAGGAACCTGGGACATAGTGTAAGGAGGAGTAGGGACATCTCTTAATGTGCTATGACCCATTAATATTCCTCAATCAGTTTAACTGGTTGTTTATTTTCACTGGTGTAAGTAGAAGCTTACTAAATAGCTATCTCTGCATTGCAGGGATATGCAGGGACATTGATAATGTCACTGTTCAAAAACAAGAGGGTCATCCATTTAGTACACATGAAGCAAAGTCTTTTAACACTGAGGATTGTGAGTTTAGAAGAAAGAGAGAATCTTCTTGAAACACATAAAATTCATACAGAGGTGGACAGACTGGATGCAGGCAGAGGATAGTCAAAATAAGTGGTCACCGTCTCATTCTACACACTAAGCCATTTTGGATTGAGATAAGGAAAACTCTCTTCCCTCCAAGAGTGGCAAACCCATGGAATTTATGTTGAAGGAAACGGCTTTCTAGAGGCAGAAGGCAGTATGGGGAGAAAAACACACATATCCTTTTTATTCATTCACAGGATGAGGGCATCGTTGGCTAGGCCAGCATTTATTGCTGCATCCCTACTTGCCCAAAGGGGGCTAAGAATCCACCACATTGCTGTGGATGTGGAGTCACATGTAAGCCAGAGTTGCAATTTCTTTCCCGAAAGGGCACGAATGAACCAGACTGGTTTTGCCCACAACAATTGGCAGCGGATTTATGGTTATCATTATGTTTTTAATTCCAGATTTTCATTGAATTCAGATTCCACCATCTGCTGTGGTGGGATTTGAACCTGGGTCCCCAGAACATTACTTGGGTCACAGGATTAACAGTCCAGCGATTTATACCACTCGGCCACTCCCTCCATGTCCATTGAGATAGAGGTTGACAGTACTAGTTTTGGAGTGGGCTAAATGGCCTCTTGCTGCTCCTATTCTTTCTATCAAGCAAAAACTGAAAGTGCTGGAGAAACTCAGCAGGTCTGGCAGCATCTGTGGAGAGACCGAGATAATGTTTTGGGTCTGGTGACCCTTCTTTATTCTGTGTCTTTGGCGCGCTCTTTCTGAAAAGGCAGTGGAAACAGAGTCTTGGAATATTTTAAATGCAGAGGTCGCTAGGTTCTTGATGAGAAAGGGGAGGAGGTTAAAAGGTTATCAGAGGAAGGCAGGAATCCAGAGTAATCAGATCAGCCATGG
The DNA here is from genome assembly GCF_004010195.1 of Chiloscyllium plagiosum. Classification (NCBI taxonomy): domain Eukaryota; kingdom Metazoa; phylum Chordata; class Chondrichthyes; order Orectolobiformes; family Hemiscylliidae; genus Chiloscyllium; species Chiloscyllium plagiosum. Next base: position 72,562,524 of record NC_057722.1, on the reverse strand, counting down.
TCTTATAGAATGGCTGAGCAGGCTGCAGGGGTTGAGTGCCCTACTTCTGCTTCTAATTCACATGATCTTAGGTCTACACAGAATTTGCAAAACAGAACCAGGTCATGTAGACCATTAGTCTCTGCTGGTGTATACACACTATTCAAGCCATTTTCTAATGTTTAGCCTCAAAAACATATACTTTTATTTCTCAATCTCTAATTTTTTTAAATCTAACTTTCACTGTATAATATTCACTGCAACTGCCCTTTATGATAGCAAATCTCACATTCCAACCATTCTCTGGATGAAGATGTTTCTCCTAAATTCTTTATTGGTTTTTTTAGGTAGCTGTCTTATATTGGAGTCGTCTAGTTGCTAGGCATTGGCAAATGGGACGAGATTAGGTTAGGATGTCCGGTCGGATGGACGAGTTGGACCAAAGGGTCTGTTTCCATGCTGTACATCTCTATGACTCTGACTCTAGTTTGTGGTTCTCATTTAAGGATAAACATCCCTTTCAAAACTCTTGTTTCATGTTAAAGCTCTTCATTAATCAGATTGCTCGTTACTCTATGTCTATGAAAAGCTACTCCTTTTACAGTTATGAGCACACACGGACATATGTGGATGCTAATTGGATTGCCAATAAAATGTTCACCGACTTAGCAATATTAGCAAAAGTCTTCTATTCTCTTCCATGCATTTGATGAAAAGGCAATAACAGGTCAGTAAACTATCAGCCATATTACTCCGTAACAGTGGGATTCACGTTAATTCTGTGGGTGTGGCTTCACACTGTCCTTTCATCCTTCCTTCGCATTTCTATGCCAGTGAACAAGCACCAGGATAGCACCCAGTGAGGTGTGTCCCCGTCCACCATCTATCCTTATTGACCTTGTACTGGAGTATCCAAGATCAATTATCCTCTCACTATTGCTTTAGTTCAACTGATGGGAGTCGGTTGTTCAAGCCATTCATCTCAGCAGTTTACCATGAAACAGAGAAGAAAACTCATGTTTCCCTTATGGCTAAGATAATGGGTGAATGTTATGGGAAGTGCACGTAGACTTATAGAATCATAGAATTCTACAGTACAGAAGGAGGCCATTTGGCCCATAGTGACTAGTTCCTGAAAGAGCTACTCAGCTCCAATTCTCCAACCTTATCTCTGTTGCCATCTAAATTCATCACTTTCAAGTATACCTCCAGCCCTCTTTTGAAACATCCAATGGAATCTGCCTCCACCATTCTCCCAGGTAGCGCATTCAAAATCCTAACAACACAGTGTAAAGAAGATTCTCCTCATCTCACTCCCAACTCTCTTACAGTCTTGAAATTGTGACCCCTAGTTACTGACACATGATCCTGCTTTGCCATAAAAGTTTTGCCTAACCCTTTTGCGGGATTGATCCATCGCATGCTGCAGTTTTCTGAAATCAGGAAGTATTTTGTCACATTAGAGGGTAGTGGTGATCTGAAACTCTTCACAAACTTCTAAAATGGTTCTGGATGCTCGGGGGAAGATGGAGCTTTTAGGATTGAGATCAGTAGTTTTTTTTTTTGTTCAGGTAGGGGATGTGGAGCAAAGGAACATAAATGGAGTTGATGGGCAGATCATTCATGATGAAACTGGATGGAGGACCATGCCTTAGACTCTGAATGGTTGCCTGTAAGGAACAACCTTTGAATTCACTGGCACTCATCGTGTGTTATCTATCATTGCCACAGGACGCCAGCGTTGTTACAAATAGGCCGCCTTATCATGTTTCTCCTGAGGAAGTTAAAAAGGTGGAAGTGCTTCTTTTCTATTTCATTCACAGGATGTGGTGTCGCTGGTTAGGCCAGCAATGTATTGTCCTTCCCTAATTGCTCAGGGGGTAGTTAAGAGTCAGCTGCATTGCTGTGGCTCTAGAGACAAATGGAGTCCAGACCAGGTTAGGATGGCAGAGTTCTTTTCAGTAGGACATTGGTGAACCTGTTCGTCATTATGCCTGCTTTGTATTCCAGATTTTTACTGAAATCCAATTTCACCCTCTAGCATGGTGGAGATGCAAAGCCACGTCCCCGGAACATTATCATGGGATCCTGAATTCTGATCCCAGCAATGTTACCCTACACCATCCATCAATCTTTGTGGACAGACTTACTTTGTATTTGTCACCATTACCAATGTAGAAAGTTTCACATTTCTGCAGAGAATCGAACATCAGGGTAGGGGCTTACCGGAAGGGAGTGTGAGTATTCAGAAAGAACTCTGTCTTTGACTTGTGAACGTGAAAGTGAAACAGATTGGTTGGCACGTAAGGTATTAGAGTGTTGGTAGCTTGTTGTTACAATTTAATGAAAGGTAGCAGTATTAGAAGAGAACCCAGTAATTAAGGGATGTTATTTGCATTCTTTATTGCTAAAATTGCCCTTGATTGCTAGTTTGAAGTGCACAAGAAAACCATCGGCAATTGCTTGATGGATCAGCCAGGGCTTTGCAGACTGTAGCCAATAGTACTGTCTGTTAACAAGAGCAAGTTTGATGTGTATATTTACATTTAAGAAATATAATTGTATTTTTCTTTTCACCCCCATCCCTTTTGGCCAGTGGGGTTCTTAAACTGTTCAGAGGTTTATGTTTTGTGCAGTGTTCACATTCCTGGATCTTTTTGGACAGGTTGGAGGGAAATCTATATTGAATGGCCCTTAACTCCCAACTGCCACCTCTCTTTCTCTGTATCTCTCTTGCGATCTTCTTTGTCTTCCAAACTGAAATCTACTAAAATTAGGTTAGTAACTTGCTCTGCTATTGGAACTCTGACAGTGGGCAGGATAGAAATGGTTGCAGGAAAAGGTAGCTTTCCTCAGTAGTTAAAGGTCCTAACCGTGACGCATCCAAAGCCAGGTGATTTCTGTTAGAATTCTGGATGCTATCTAGCCCCATGGACTGCAGAGTCTCCTTTAAGGCAGTTCAGTACCATCTGTGGAGTGGTAGGTCTAGAATTACATGTTGACCAGACTGGGTAAAGATGGTAGATATTCTTGCTTAAAGGATGTAAGTGAGCCATTTGTTTTTTTTTAAATAACACTCAGTGATAGTTGGCGTGGCTGCCTTTATGGAGATTAGCTTTATATTTCAAGTTTGTTAATTGAATTTAAATTCCTAGTTGGAATTTCAACTCATGTCCCCAGAACATTAGTCTGGGCCTCTGTATTATAAGCCCAGTCATATTGTGACTACTCAGACGGTAATATTTCAAAGAAAGGATTTGTGATGGCCAGTGCATCATAATCTAACTTTCATGTGAGGATATCATTTTTGGGAAATAGACATGAATCATTCAAATATCTGAGAGGTTCTTTATCACAAAGGGTAGTTGAGGATGGGTCACGAGTACATAAGGCCAAGAATGACAGGTTTTTAACCAGTAAATGAATCAAGAGTCATAGGGAAAAGGCAGAAAAGTGGAGTTGAGGATTCCGATCAACCATGATCTCATTGAATGGCGGAGCAGACTCGATGGGCTGAATGGTTGTATTTTATGTTCTTATGAAGCATTATCCCTCAAATTGAAGTTAATATTGTACTCTCAGAAAGACTTTCTGATATATTCCCATAAACCTGAGCTCATTCAAAATTCTGCAGCCCCTTTCCTCAGTTGCATCAAGTTAGGCTCACCATTGAGAGAGCTGGATTCTGATGGGTTTTGATGTAGTAATTTCTCTATTTTAAAGTTCTCTTCACTGATTTCAAATGTCTGCTCCAGCCCTGCAATCCTCCAAGGTCTATGCATCCCTTCAGTTCTGGTACATCCCCAAATGTATTGTTAGCTTCGCCAATGGCGGTCATGCCTTCAACTGCCTCCGTACTAAGATTTGTGTTCGGTACCTGAAACCCGTACTACATAGCCTTTCTTTCCTGCTTTATGAAGCTCCATAAAGTTTAACTCTTCAATCGAGCTTTTGGTCAACTGCCTTGATGTCGTCTTATGTTGCTTGGTTTGTTGGGTGACGGTTCTGTTAAATCCCTTGGGCCTTCTCAATCTTTCAAAGGTGTTACATTATAATGTATGTTGTTGCTGATCTTGACCTATTCATCAGAGTATCTTAGGCCAATAAAATGCTAAATTTCTTTTTGGTGTGTTTAATACAAATGCTGCATTGGAAAAATAATTGGTTCTCTTCATTATGCCATCTGTTCCTCGTGGACAGATCTATCGAAGTATTAAAGAGCAGGTCTTAAAATGCCATGGTCAAGAAAAGGCAGCGATTTGACTGAGGAAGGAAGGACTGAGGGCTTAGACCTCCAGGTGTTGACCGTTTTGGGCAAGAATGGGTTAGACAGAGTGAAGGAAAATTTCTGAGGGGAAAGTGTTGATAATCTCGCCAAGGAAGAGAAAGGTTACATTGAATTAAAAGGTTGCAAGCTGGAGGATTGAAAAGGATGGAGAGCTTTTAGCAACATCCATTTTCATCAGTTCCGCAAGTGTAGTGCCAGAAGGATATCAGTCAGAACAGGATAAGGACAAGGGAAAAGGACAAACGAAACAAACTGCAGCCCATTAGTGAATGACCAGACTGTCTCCCACACTGGGTTTACGGATGAAAACAGCTTTACCTTTATACAGGCCTTTCATAATCTCAGGACTTCCCAAACCATTTCCTAGCTAACCTAGCAGGTTTGAAGAGTTGTAACAAGCACAGCAGCTTTGGGGAGGCGGTGGTGTAGAGGTAGTTTGGTTTAATTTATTGTCATCACATGTACCGAGGTACAGTGAAAAGCTTTGGTTTGCAAGCAGTACTGGCAGATCATAGCAAACAAGGACATACAGATCATCGGGTGCTTAGACAGAGTGAGGTGGAAAGGTTACACTACACAGGTGGTGTGCAAAGCAAGATCAGTGTTAGTTGAAGTCAGAGAGGTCCATTCTGCAGCCTCTTAATGGCCGGGAAGAACCTTTTCTTGACCCTGTTGATGCGTCTGTCCAAGCTTATTGGAGCTAGTTACCTAGACCCATGTTCTTAAGGAATGGGTCTAAATCCTACCATGACAGATGGTGAGATTTTGAATCACTTAAAAGTTGGATCAATGGTGTCTATTAACTGTTGATTGTTGTTGGAAAAAATCCCATCTGGTTCGCTAATGTGCTTTTAGGAAATTTGCCATCCCTCCTGGTCTGGCCTACGTTTGACTACAGACTCTCAGCAGCGTAACTGACTTTTATCGGTAATAAGTGCAGGCCCAGCCAGCGATGCTTGCATCCGATTAATGACTTGCATAAAATCTTTTTTCACACAGCAAGATCACACAAACAATGTGATAATGAACAGCTGGTCTGTTTTCGGTGATACTGGTTGAAGAACAAATATTTGTTAGGGGCTCCCTGCTCAATTGCCATTATCTTTTATGTCTTGTTGAGAAGGCAGAGACAGCCTCAGTTTAAAGTCTGATTCAGATAAAGCTACCTTAAGTGGAGTGCTCTCTTTAATACTGCTATCATGTGGGTTATCATTTTATACTTGACTCTCGGGAGTGTGCATTTGAACCCACAATCTTCTGATCTGGGCCAAGTTGCTCCCCACTAAGACATAGTGAGGAACATTGAAAATATAAGCAGAAAACTGTTGATGTTGTTTTCAACAAAGTAATATGCTGTTGTATAACCATAAATAATTTCACGTGGTTTTCTTATTCATAGACCTCCTGTGAAAGCAGGCATTGACGGAGCTATATTGATATCAGCAGTGCAGCTTTGTTTCAAAGTGCTCCTTGAATTCATTTTCAGAATTTTGCATGGATACGGATGTAGAAGTAATGTTTTACAAGCGGAATTCCTTGAGCAAAATAAAAGTGCACAAATCTACTAATCTTGACTGATGCAATTGTGAGCATGAGGTGTGTGCACAAAGTTAAGAATGGAATAGGGTGTAGGACTAACTTTCTTAACTCATAGCAGTTGCTGACTGGGACAGAAGGTGAGGACATCTTGAGAAGGAAGGGTCATGGGTTGTATTTAATGGAGGTTAATGCTGTATCAATGTCTGATCCCTCCCAAAAACATCAGTGATACATTTGGTTACATTTTCCCACTTATTGCCAGGGAATGATCTTACGAAGGACATTGATGACGTTTGGACAAATAGCAAGCAATGATTGTAATTCGTATTCTAGGACAGAAGACAGCCTCTTAACCTTTGGAAACATTCTTATATCATTTGGGTGTGACGCAAATTGTCACAAGGCTATTGTCCTTCATGAATACCCTACACAACAGAGCTTTTACATTGCATGTTTCATATGACAGAATATCTCCATGAACTTTTGAGGCGAGATCAGAGAATCTCTACAGTATGGAAACAACAGGCCATTCGGCCCAACAAGTTGGCACTGACTCTCTGCAGAGAATCCCACCCAGACTCATCCCCACCCTATCCCTGTAACCCTGCATTTCCCTTGACTAATCCACTTAATGTATACATCCTTGGACACTATGGGCTATTTAGCATGGCCAGTCCATCTAACATGCACATCTTTGGACAGTAGGAGGAAATCAGAGCACTTGCAGGAAACCCACACAGCCTCAGGGAGAATGTCCACACAGACAATTGGCCCAAGGCTGGAATTGAAACCAGGTCCGAGATGCTCAGAGGCCTTAGTACTAACCACTGAGCCACCAAGCAGGGAGTAGCAAAGCAAAAACAGGAGCTGATGGGAAGCATGATTTCGTTTTCAGCAAGTTTTTATTTGGTGGAATGGTGAACGGTAAACAGGGTGGAAAGAGGCTTCCGAGTAATTTAGACAAGTGAAGTGTCACAATAGTTGGGCCGACAATTGTGTATAACATACGTTAATGACTTGGATGAGGAGAGTGAATACAGATTTGTGGATGACACAAAATTAGGTGGAAAGGCAAGTGGTGAGGATGACCGAGAACCTTGGGAGCATCTGGACAGGTTCAGTGAGTGGACAGAAACTTGGCAGCTGGAATATAATGTGGGAAAATGTGAGGTTATGTATGTGAACATGAAAAATAGAGGAACTAAATATTTTTTAAATAGAAAGGACTGCAGAAAGCTACAGTACACCAGGTGTTTGGGGGTCCCATAAAATTCCAGCATCCAAGCTCAATGGATAATAGGGAAAGGAAATAGAATGTCGGCCTATATTTCAAAGGCACTGGTATATAAACGTAGGGAAGCCTTGCTAAAACTATATAAGGTGCTAAGCAAAAGTGAGGACTGCAGATGCTGGAAATCAGTGTAGATTAGAGTGGTGCTGGAAAAGCACAGCAGGTCAGGCAGCATCCGAGGAGCAGGAGAGTCGACGTTTTGGGCAATATAAGGCGCTGTATAAGAATCCCATCACAATATGAGGACTATATAAGGTGCCATTTAGACCACAGCTTGACATCTGTGAATATTTTTGCCCCCTTTTCTAAGAAACGATGTATTGGCACTGGAGGCAATCCAGAGAAGGTTCACTAAGCTAACACTGAGTATGGAGGGATTGTCTTCTCAGGAGATTTGGTACAATGACAGGCAGCCTTATTGAAATATGAGATTCTGAGGGGGCTTGACAGAATTGTTTCCCCTTATCGGAGAGTCCAGGATCAGAGGGCCTGATCTCCAATATAAGGGGTAACCCATTTAAGATAGAGATAAGGAAGAATTTCTTCTCTAAGGGTAGTGATTCTATGGAATTTTTGAGGACTCCTTCAGTAAGGGAATCATGGGAATTGTCACATCAGAATGTGGAGCACAGTGGATTGAATGGTCTCCTTTTGTCTTATGATCTCATGGCAGATTAATTATCATGTGGATAAGTGGGTGGTTGACCACTTGGTAGGATAAGCAGAATGGCAGAACATTATTTAACTGGTATAAGCCAGGAAATACTGATAGACAGTGGGAGCTCGTTGTTCTTGTACATCGATCACTAAAGCAAGCATGTCAGTTTAATAGTGAGGATCGTACATTGCAGTGGTCGTATCATTATCTCTTGACCCAGAGATAATAGTCCAAGACTCACCTGCCCTGAAGATATGTTGTATCATGATTAAGAGGTTGATTAAAAATAACTGCAGGTGCAGCAAGCAGTTAGGGATGCAAAAAGCTACCTTGGTCTTCATGGAGAGAGTATTTGCTTCTGAACTCGATGAAGTCTTAATGCAGCTATACAGGACCTTGGTGAGACCACACCTGGAGTGCTGTGTGTAGTTTTGGTCTCCTTCCTGAAGAAAAGATTGCTTGTTGTAAGGGGAGTGCTGTAATGTTTTACCAGACTGTCATTCCTGAGATCACCGGTTCATCTGAGCGATGTTGGGTTGACTGGCCCAGTATTGACTGGTGTTTAGAAGAATGAGAGGGGATCTGATTCGAACTTATGACATGCTGACAGAGCTGGACAGATTGGAGGCAAGAATGATGTTTCCCCAGGACAAGGTTGGGGGTGGAGTGTCCAGAACAAGGAGCCATCATTTCAGGAAATCTCTTCACTTGGAGCTTCGTGTTCTCGTGGACGTCTCCTCCATAGAAGGCTGTGGAGGTCAAGTCATTGAATATATTTAAGAAAAAAAAGGTTTATAAATGCCACAGGCGGTAAAGAGTATTCAGCTAGTGAGAGAATATGGCATTGAGAGACAATTAGCCATGATCATGTTGAATGGCTACGTGGGTTCATTGGGCTGAATGGCTTATTGTTGCTCCTGTTCGCGAAGTTTGAGATTAGGATCAAAATGCTGAAATTTCAAAAGAGAATCCGAGAGAGCTGTTCCATGGCAGCTGAAGACTTTGTGTGAAGGATTATAATGTTTGGCAAAATCTCCTCCTTTTAATATGCTTCTGTGCTGCTCAAGGGTACCTTTCACAACCAGTGTCCGATGGTTTTTTCCAAACATTGGAATACGCATTAAGTGAATCACTGTTGTCATGACTGTGTAATTGGACACAGCTAACCCCTACAGCTAGGAATGAGAATAGGCATCACATAATCGAACTTAATGATGTTGATTGAGGGATGAATGTTCGTCAGAACACCAGAGAGAATGTCAGGTGTTTTTTTCTCAGCCAGAGCCAGATGATCCTTTAATTCCACCTGGAATCATAGCTTAGCTGGAATCAGTACCTCTGATAGAGCTGCACTCCCTCAGTATGAACCGGTGCATACCTTTTGCATTTGAGTCTTTGACGTGGTCATCTGACTTAGAAACTCAGTGCTTTGGTTGTTGATATATGACATCACAACTTCAAGCAGACAGATCATTAGTAAGACTGTCCGCTAACATCTGCCCCTTTCTCCCACTACATCCCAACAACTTATACACCACAAATCAACAAAGAATTAATGTCAAAATTGAGTGACTATAGCCAGGTATTGCTAAATGTGGCAATGACTTTTTCCCATTGCTTTTCATTACTGTTATTGAAGAAGAGTTGATGATTCGTGTTTTATAATCCTCTCATGTTGTTTTTAATTTCCAAAGTATAGTGAGTCTGTTCTACGTGCCTTGTGCTGATTGTCAAAATAGGTGTAAGTGAATCGGAAAAAATAGCTTTTACTCCTGTCTCATTAGGTGAGCTATTTTTCAAATGATGAAAATGGCTGATAACTGACTGTACAACACTCAAAGCTGTTTAGTGTCTCTGTCACAGGAGTTTGAAACTTCTGTAAACATGACCACTTGAAATTGCCTGGATAGTTTAGCACCAATCACACGCCTGCATCACATGCCTTTCTTTGAGTATAAAATTTCAAATGAATGGTGCTGAATCACCCCAAAGTAGCCTTAATTCTTCTTCACTGCCTGCAGATCGCTAAATGTTAAGTAAATTAAAGAGACTGTTGTTGACTTGGAAAGTTTGGCATATGCAGACAAGTCTTCCCATGTGATGCTGGCGCATTCGCTGCTAATCTTGGGCTCAAGCAGCAATGTGCTGTTTCGCTTTGAAACGCTACATTCCAGATGCCCGAATTCGCCACTGTTTGTTTTCAGTTTACAGCAATATGTTAGATAGTGGAGAGGTTGGTCATTGTAGCCATTTAAATCAGCCTGTTATGGTGGGGCAAGAAACCAGACCTCCTGGCCCAAAGGTACAGTCACTGCCACTGCACCTTAAGAGCTCTGAATTTCGTTTGTTACAAAGTTACAAAGATTTCATGGTCACATTTTTATCACCTTTGCAAAAATTTCAGAACAGAAATTTCTTGTGAACTTAAGGTTTCTTTCCTAACCCAGGTGCATGGATTGCATGATATAGCGCAGAATCTACAAAATAGATGTAGGCCATTCAGCTCTGTGGATCTTTGCAAGCGGTTAGGCTTCACATTATCCTTCTGTAAACTCTACTTCATCAAATTCCATCAGCATTTTCTATATTGATCCTATCCTCCCATTGGCACATTCTTGAGCTGTCTGTTTCTGTTTTGAAACTTGATCCAATATCCATTTGGAACTGAAGCTCAGTGATAAATTCTTCCTCTGTGTACTGGGTGCTCACTGAAAATGGGGATAATGTTGGATTTGGCAGAAAAGGGGTCCTTCATCCTGGAGAACAGCCTCAGCCCACACCGTAAAATGCAGCCTCATAACTACATCTTCGAGCCACTTCATTGTTTTTAAAACTTTTCATCTGTTCCCCTCTCAGTTGAGAAAGAGCTCCAGAATTAGAATTGAATTCGAATCCCCAAAGTGTGGAAACAGGCCTTTCAGCCAAACACATTCTCACCAACTCTCCAAAGAGTAACCCACCCAGACCCATTCCCTTATCTTATATTTACCACTGACTAATGCACCTAGCCTACACATCCCTGAACGTTTATCAGCAATTTGATCAGGGCCAATTCACCTAACCTGCACATCTTTGGATTGTGGAAGGAAACTGGAGCACCTGCAGGAAACCCACACAGACCCAAGGAGAATGTGCAAACTCCACATAGGCAGTTGTCCTAGGCTGGAATTGAACCCAGGTCTCTGACGCTGTGAGGCAGTAGTGCTAACCACTGAACCACTGTGCTGCCCTCCAGCTTGCTGAATCTCCCATGACTGTTTCACCATCTCAGTTCAGGTTTCTTGCACTCTGGACTTTTCAGACAGGAGTATACAGCACACAGTAACATCCCACAGCAGCTTGTGTTTGTGTAGTGCCTTTAAAACCATATGAGCCAAAATAATAAACATCATAAGAGTGTGGTAGAACAATGCTTGACCCACATTTAGGGGCGATAACCCAAGCCTGAGTCAGTGTGGTAGGTTTTAAGGAGCATTATAGAAAAAGAGAAACATGGTACAGTTTTGGGAAAGAATTCAAGAGTTTCAGGCACAGGTGCCAACGACGGAATGCAGTGATCAGAATGAGGGAGGAATTTGATGAAGTAGAGTTTACAGAAGGATAATGTGAAGCCTAACCGCTTGCACAGATCCACAGAGCTGAATGGCCTAAATCTATTTTGTAGATTCTGCGCTATATCATGCAATCCATGCACCTGGGTTAGGAAAGAAACCTTAAGTTCACAAGAAATTTCTGTTCTGAAATTTTTGCAAAGGTGATAAAAATGTGACCATGAAATCTTTGTAACTTTGTAACAAACGAAATTCAGAGCTCTTAAGGTGCAGTGGCAGTGACTGTACCTTTGGGCCAGGAGGTCTGGTTTCTTGCCCCACCATAACAGGCTGATTAAAATGGCTACAATGACCAACTTCTCCACTATCTAACATATTGCTGTAAACTGAAAACAAACAGTGGCGAATTTGGGCATCTGGAATGTAGCGTTTCAAAGCGAAACAGCACATTGCTGCTTGAGGACTATAGGGTTAAAGAGGTTTACAAAAATAGGGAGGGATTAGGCCATGACAGGGCTTGAAAGTGAGAATGAGAATTTTAGTATGAGTGTAACATAAACACAGAGAAAATGAGAGCAAGAGTAGACCATTTGGCTCTTTTGAGTCTACTCTGGCACTCCTGATCATCCAACTCAATAGCTTGTTCCCACTTTTCTCCATACTCTATGATCCCTTTAGCCACAAGTGTTATTTGCAACTTCTCCTTGAAATCATACAATCTTACAATCAATGGGTGGCTGAACTAGGACTTTGTATGCCTCAGTACAGGAGGCGAGAGGTGAATACAATTCATTGCGAGGTAGCACATGATCCCAAGTTTACGGAGAGTGGGATGTGTGAGATTGACCCGGGGTAGGTTGGAAGAGTGCATAGCTGAGGGTTTCTGTAGCCGATAAGCTGATTCAGGAGCGAAGCCAGACAATGATATGGACGTGAAGATAGTGACGGTGCTCATTTCTGGCTAGAAGTCCATCTCTGGTTCAATTATGACACCAAGGTGCAAACGCAAACGCAAAACCTTCTGAAACAAAGAAAATTCTCCTTGTTAATGTGTTGAGGCTATGATCGAAGACTAATTTCACCCCTATGTTTTCACAAATAGTGGGGACTGGAAAGCAAATTCACACCCTCTTCTCGAGTACCCCAATAATAACCCACTTTATGCTGTATATCCTGGCCAGTTTGCTGCCTTTTAAGTTAGAAAGTGCCAATCTCCATCTATTGCAGCTCAGGGATAGAGCTCAGATCTGTTTCCTATTAAGGTGTTTCTTCAGTGAAGTATAACAGCTGCAGTTAATAAATCACAGATTTAAGGTGATTGGCGAAAAGAACCAGATGAGGTATGAGAAAAAAAAATTTGCACAGTGAATTGTTAAACTGGAAAACCCTTCCTACACGAGAGGGAAGCAGTGACATTCAAAATGGAATTGGACAGCACTTAAGTTAATTTGTGGCTAATCAGTGAATGGCTAAAAGACCACCTTCCTCACTATTGTTTTCAGAATTGTTCATATATAAGATTATGGAAATGTGCACCTCTCTTCCTTTTGAGAATGAGGCTCAATTGAAAGTTCCAGTGCTAGGAAAGTTGTATTTTTGATGGGCGAGGTTATTTAGGTGTGTGAAACCCAAGGCCATTGATTAAGCCCCTCGTCCACTGGATATTAGAAGCATGAGAGGTGATAGAATCTTACCTATTTCAATACAAAGGGGTGGAGACCAAAAGCATGTTTCCTTTGCGAGCAGTGCGATCTAAGGGACACTGCTTAAGGATAAGAAGGTCCCATTCAAAATTGAATTTAGAAGAATGTCTGTCCCTGAGAGAGACAACTCCTGAATCCATGGACCAGCAGTGCATCATTATATATTTCTAAAGGAGAGATAGATTCTGGGCCCACTGGGGAGTCCGAGGGTATTAGAGATAGACAAGAAAGTGGGGTTGAGGACACAGGTGGTTTAGATTTGATCCTGTCAGCTGACAGGGCTGGATAGCTCTGCTCATGCACCTAATTTATAGAGTTCTCTCCTGGTTTATTACATTTCGCTCACAGTTTTCCATTTCAGAATGAAATCCTAGTGTCAACGTTGCAAAATAAGTCCTTCAACGCAATTCCCATGACCTCTAGCCTGAAGCCTGGGTGAGATTTTCCAATCAACTTTGTTTATATGTATTGTTCCACATTTCTGGCACTGGTGGCACTCGAGCCTGAGCCCCCCTGTCTCAGAGCTAGGGAAACTACTACTGCACCTCAAGGGCCCTTCTGGGAACTGACTGGCTATCATGTTAGAGCGGCCATTGAGTACAAGTTGTTCCCTCAAGTAGTGTGTGCACTTGGGCATCATGGATGGACAATGGGTCACTTTAAACTCCAAACTAACAGGAAAGGGAACAGTTTTCTTCAGAGAGGATTCTTTACGGCAACATAATTTGCACAAAAAGTCCTCTGTCTGCAGTCTGCCTTTTGATTTTGTTTGGCTTTATATTTTGGTTTGTTTCACTTTTGTTGCTAAGTGTGTTGGACTCAGTAGTTCACCAGGAGACAGTACCTTGCATCAGTATTGCACCTTAATGTAGTCAAATGACCCAAGAGGGGTGTCTGACTAAATTTGACACTGAACTGTATGGAGAGGACCTTAACCAAAATCTTTGAGGTTAGTTTCGAGGAGCATCTTAAAAGTGGATAAAGAGATCGAGAATTTGAAGGAGACAGTTCCAGAAGTTAGCTTAAAGCAATGGCCACTAAAGGTGGAGGGCTGAAAACTGGATGTAGCTAGAATCCCAGTAAGTGGTAAAGTTCGGAGGGTTTTCGATTTGAAGACGTCTTATTGAAGATATTTCTGTTTCAGCTGTGACTCTGCTTTCCGGTATGGATCTGACCCACAGAAGCCAGGCTAGTTTCAGGGTGGATTGAACTAGGCACCTCCAGAATCTAAAATTGCCCTCAGGCCTCATGTTCGGGCAGGGTGAGATTCAACCAGTGGCTTTGTGTGTGACGATGAGGAAAGACCACTTGTGTGTGGTTCTGGGGGAGGGTCAAGGACTGCACAACTATATATATGGGAACATGATTAGCTGATTAGGGGAGGTGTTTGAAATGTCATACTAGTTTAGTAATCCAGAGACCTGATGTTCTGCGCACCAGGGTTTATATCCTACTTTGGCAGATGGTAGGGTCTGAATTCAGGTAAACTTGGAAGTCTAATGATGACCATGAAATAGTTGTTGCGTAAAAGTCATCAGCTTTAGTCATGAAACGGTTCACCTGCATGTGACTCCGGGTCCACAAGCCATCTATGTGATTGGCTCTTAACTCCCCTCTGACAGGACTGAGCAAGTCACTCAGCTCTATCCATCACTGAGGCCTCAAAAGAAAACAAAATTGGATGGAGTAAAACTGTACAGAACAACTGGCATCAACCCAGTCACTGTAATGGCCACCATAGCCTTGCTGAGTCATTGTCACATCTGGGGCCCATAACAAAATTGGGAGAGCTGTCTCTCAGACTAGTCGAGCAATAGGCTGATGTAATCATACTCATGGAATCATACCTTCCAGACAATGTCCCAGAGACCACCATCACCATGTGCTGAGGTGGCATCACAAAAGGATATAGTTAGGAGGGAGCTACCCTGCGTATCCTCAATTTCCCAACCAGTTGGATATTTTCTCTCGACCACATCAATTATAGTCTCTTGAAAACTTCAATTTGGTTTGTTTGAATATAATCATAAAACGTTGAGTGCTGAGTGCATTGGAGGGTGGGGGAAGAACATTTGTTTTAATTCTTTTTAACAATTATATCGTCTCATTTGTTTTTAATTTGCTCTTTTTGCTATCCAGTAGAGTCATCAATGGGTCAGAATACTTTTAAGCTCTGCCAGTTATTACTTTTATTGTACATACATTCCAATTATGTTAATAAAATAATGCGTCAAATTTTCACCTTCATCGCCAGAATTCATATGTCCTTGGTGGTTTCCCATAGCAACCAACTTTTTTTTGTGAATGGCATTCGGTGAGTACAGTTGCTTAGGAGACTGTGATAATGCTGAGGCCCAATGACTATTTACAAATGTTTTCTTTCTCCTTTGTTTACATGCGAGAAAATAAACAAGATGCTTTTGTTGGTGAAGGCTAGGTCAACTAAGTAGACAAGCAGGAGCTGACTCATTCTACACAAGGAAAGCAAGCTAAGTTAATGGGTCTTGTTAGTAATTGTTAGTTAAATGATGCCTTTGGGTCAGCATTTACAGTATTTTTTAACTTCCCAGATGAAATGGATAAATTATACCCTGATAAGGAGTAGAAGTATAGTTTGGGGAGGCATTGGGGCCCATTCCAACTCCTGGACATTGGGTTCACAGTAATGGGAAGGGTCTGTTCTAGTCTCGTGTGTGGTAGCAAGTAGGATCAGTTGAAGTAGAGGTTAGCCACAATCTGGTTTACCAAGGAGGCAATGGCTTTATGGTATTATCGCTGGACTATTAATCCAGGCTTCAGGGTTGGATTCCCACCATGGCACATGATGGAATTTGAATTGAATATCCAAAAAAAAACCCAGAATTCGGAGTCTAATGACCATGAATCGATTTTTGGAAAATCCCTTCTGGTTCACTAAAGACCTTCAGAGAAGGGAATCTACCATCCTTACCTGGTCTAAGTGTGACTCCAGACGCACAGCAATGTGGTTGACTTTTAACTACCCCCCTGGGCAATTAGGGATGGACTATAAATGCTGCCTAGCCAGCGACACACTCATCCTGTGAATGAATAAATTAAAAAATTAAAAAGCAGTAGAATGGTTTGAGTAATGTGTGGTCTCGCTGCTTTAGTGTCTCCTAGAAGCCTGACCGTGTGGAAGTAGGCCATTCGGCCCATCGAGTCCACATTGACACTCCGAAGTGCATCCCACCCAAACCCACCCCCCACCCCCACTTTATCCTATCCATGTAACCCTGCATTTCCCATGGCAAATCTAACTAGCTGGCACATCCCTGGACACTATGGACAAATTAGCATGGCCAATCCACCTGCCCTGCACAATTTTGCACTGTGGGAAGAAGTTGGAGCACCCGAAGGAAACCCACACAGGCAATGCCCTCTTCACACTGCCCTATTCAACAATCACTCATGCACCTTATCTCTTATGGGAGCAACTCTCCCAAAGTATTATTGGCCAGAGTTTGGGTTTCTCCCCTTCACTTTGCCTGCCTCATTCCCCACCTAATTCACCCCATTTCCTACATTATGTCCTAATTGCTTCCTTCATAAACTGAGGTGGTCTTCTAACACAGGAACTATTCTATTTAAATATTTTTCTGATGTACGTCCAACATTCTTCTGCTGCCATTCTTTGTCATAAAACTTTGCATCATGGTCAAAATGTTTTAAAGAGGGAAAAGCCAGTCATTTCTGATTGCATTCCTTTGATTTTCTGTTGAAGTTAGGGATATCTGTGATCAATTTGTCTTGAATTGACCTAAGAAAACTGCACAAGGATTTAACTTGTGGTACAAGGAGATGTACCTACTTCCCAACAACCATATCTCGGGAAAATAGATTGTCCATGACATGGTGTAATGGTCCTATACATAATATGAAGAAAGCACTGTCCAATTTGTTCAAGACAATAGGTGACACATTGTGTGCAGTCTGAGCATTCTATTGTGAATAGATGTCAGAATAATTGGAGAGTGAAGGCCTTGATTGACTGGAATTGTTCAACAAGTGAGAGGGATATAAATCTGTTCAGAAAGACATAAAACCATTGGTTTTTTTTGCCAAATCCATCACAATTAAAGAGGCATCCAGAGGAGATTGTCAAAGGTTTTGAAAAGGTAAACTGGTTTCCATTGATTCGAAACAAGGAGAACAAAATAGCTTGACTGGCTATGTTGATTGCAAAAAAATCTAAGGGGGTAAATATTTCTTAAAGTTATTAGGAAAATGGTTAAAAACCATCTTAAAAAGGATCCTAAAATTGTTGCATATTTATTAGGAAACCATCTTGAAACAGGAGCCTAAAATTGTCACATTGAAGCCACCATTGTCCCACAGGGCAGTCATTACAGTTTGACTTTTTTCCATTCATTGTTCTGCATTTTAGGGGGTCCTTGAATTGACAACCCCCTGAGTCCGCCATTTAGCTCAAACCAGTGTTTCCACTTGATGCACCTGCAAGCCCTCTCCAATGGTCTCTTTCTAACTGATGCCCACCTCCTTACTTCCTCATGCATAGTTAACCTTTCATTTAATTCCTCAGTGTTTGAAGGAGAAAACAAGGAGACTGAAGTGGAAGTAATTAGATGTCTCATTCAAAGAGTTGGCTGCTGTGAAAAATCGGGCTTTCGGTGTTTTGGGACTTAAAAGGAAACTCTCCTTGTCCCTCCACTCATTCTCCATGCCCCATTTTTTGACAACTCATGCCCCCCACCCATCCCTTTGGACCCTCATTCTTAGAGCCAACAAATGCCTTTGCCCTCATACCCTCCATGCTAACTCACCCAATATCCACTATGGTCATCTTAGGGGGGCCAGACGGTAATTAAATAAACAAATGTTTGACGTGTCCATTGATGACCTCACGTTTTTAAAAAAATGATTAATTTAAACCAATTTAGTCAATTTACATTTCTCCACACGACAGTGCAGTAGCATAGTGGTATTGTTACTGACACCAGTAATCCTAGTCTAATGCTCTGGAAACATGGGTTCAAATCTCCACCATGATCAATGGAGTGAAATTTGAATTCAGTAAAATTCTGGAGCTAAAAGCTAGTGTTACATTGACCATACAACCATTGTTGATTAGTAAACCAAATGAGTTTTTACAATAATGCCCCTTTAGATAAGGAAATCTACTATCTTTCCCTGAGTCACATGTGACAATGTGGTTGTGTCTTATAAAAGCAAAGTGCTGGGGATTGAAAGTGCTGCAGGAAGCCCAGGGGTCTGACAGCATTTGTGGAGAGTGGAACACAGTTAGCTTTGAGTCTGATATGGATATTGGACTTTAAACTGTTAACTCTGCTGGTTGACATTTAATAGCGCTCTCAGCTCTGAGGGATAGGCAATTAAGACTGGCCTAGTAGGCAGCACACAAATACCATGAATATAATAAAAGACAACCATTTTTTTGAAAAAGGAATTCAATTTTCGCTATCTGATATAGTCATGACCCCAGAACATTACCATTGGGTTCTAAATTACCGGTCAGAAGTGGGTACTGCAGCTGCTGGAGAATAGAGTCAGGATTAGAGTGGTGCTGGAAAAGCACAGCAGGTCAGGCAATATCTGAGGAGCAGGAAAAAAATCAATGTTTCAGGCAAAAGCCCTTCATCAGGAATTCCTGATGAAGGGCTTTTGCCTGAAACATTGATTTTTTTTTTCCTGCTCCTCGGATGCTGTCTGACCTGCTGTGCTTTTCCAGCACCACTCTAATCCTGACTCAATATTACCGGTCCAGAGCCATGAGCATGACATAGTTGTCTGCCCCAAAGAGAAGAGATATATTCCATTTCTTCTTCAGAGTGCTGACATTGTTATGATGGGCTCCAATGGACTCCTACAACCTATTGCTTCACTTGAGCAGAGCACTGTCCGAGGTGTGGGGATGGCTCAAAATGAGATTGGGTCTTGTAAAGAAGACGCTGACTGGCTTAAACCAGTGGCTCGCAGTCGTGTAGTGGTACACCAATATACATGAGCATCTCGATCCTCCTGTGATTAGAACATTCATCTGCAAGTTCTTCTGAGATGGGTCTGTGGAATCCAGGCCAGTCAGCCACTTGAGTCAATTATTCAGGTAGATATCAAAAAGGGGCACTCCTTTCACAAACACTGCTGAGGTCAGTTGAACATTTTCAAACCTGAGTTTTTGTTCAACAAGACTATCAGAGTCTCAAGAGTCAAGGCATAGATCAAGTTGAGGTGTGGAATGCATGTTCATTACTCGTATCTTGAATTGAGGGTTATGGGAAAAGGTGGGAAAGTGGAGTTGGGGATGATTGGATTATCCATGATCTCATTGAATGGTAGCAGATCAGACTTGATGGGCTGAATGGCTGACATCTACTCTTTTATATTTTATGGTCTTAATTTGTTGGGGACTTTGATATGCTGATAGTATTGGGTACAATACTGGTGAAGGAGTTTCTGGTCAGACAACAACACTGTCTGATTCACTCAGTGATAGATTTCCATAACAGATGTTGGGGACTGAATGGCTTCCTCTTATTTCCTTATGTTAAAGGTAGCAGTTGAACCAGTATCAGTGCCCTCCTCCTGGGAGACTGTTCTACATGTACCTTGATGTCCCTGGATTTTGTTTCTCACCCAGAAACTGTGCGCTTGCTTATTTCAAACAAACAGACAACAGACTGAGAGAGAAAACAGACCAGTACAAATTATCCACGGCTTGTCAGGAGGAACAGTCTCCATAGATCTTCCTTCACTTGTGTCATTGTGCTCATTTCTGTGCTGGAACCTTTGACCTGTACAACAAGAGTGACTGTTTTGGTTTGGTAGATGAGATGGTGGGATACAGATGCATTGTGTAACTGCGTTGTCTGGCCTGGTTTTGCTTGATTGATTTTTGAGAGAGAGAGGTGATTTGTTTCTTTGAGTTTAGGTTACTGTCTGTGTTTTGGTCAATGGAATAGTTTCTCACAGTACTTTACAGGACGTGTCTTAAAGAGGAGCCTTTCCACTACTAAGGAAAAGCAAAGGCTGACATCCTGGGTCACCGTTTGCAGGATGCTGGTTTAAACTGTAATTAAATCTATTCCTAGAGGCTTTATCACATGACTTAACCCACACTTCAACCATTATTTGGCCAAAGTGTTGCTACTGAGACTCCCTTTGTAGTACTGGTGGAATGCTGCACTGCCAGAGGTACTGACATTTTGGTAAGAAGTTAAATTGTGTGCATTATTAAATGAATATCAAAAATTCTATCTTGGTACTTGAGGAGACCTGGCGATTTCTCCCTGGTGTGGTGGACAATATTGACGCTTCAACAAATGCTGTTGGACTTCAAATTAAAAAAAAAAAATGGCTGCATGCGCATTGGGACATACTGAGGTTGTGAAAGGCGCTCTATAAATGTAAACTCTTTCCATCAGTTCAATCAGCACAGATCGAATCTGTGAACTTCCTGTTTATTTTGGTTTCATTTCACAACTTGGCTGTGTCTGTTTTGCAACTGAATTATCTTGGGACGGAGGGTGTGTGCCCTTAATTGCAATAAATTTAAAATGAGTAAGTGTTTTGGTCTGGCAGCTGGCCAGACAGCTACCTCAAAACTAAATGTTTAGAAACAAAAGGAACATCGAACCGATTGAGATACCGGGACGCTGCTGATCAGTGTTACGGTTGACTTAGTGCCGTCTTGCACAATCGGCTCTGTGTTCAGATTCAGTCCTCTTGCTTCTCTGGCCTAACACTTAAAAGCACATAGTGTGGCTGGTGCCATTTTGTCATGCGCAGGACCAGCGTTGCTTCCACATGTATTCTTGCCTGCTGTGTCTGAGGGGAATCAGAACACAGTTCTTGGCTGGGAGCGACAGAGCCGTTCACCGCCCCTCCCTCTCTCCCTCCCCGATATTACCAGCCACGCAGTCTGTAATTGTGATGTTTGTCGCTCGCTCTGATTCTGTTACAAGGCTCTGAGCTAGGAACTGGAAGTCTTCAGATTCAGCCAAGTTAAATAAAACCGATTCAGTTCCCCTCCAGTCTGGGTAAACAGATGGAAGTAATAGTCAGAGGTATGTGCACTCTGCAGCCAGCGTCTCTGAAGTTCCCTTTCATTTTTACTTTTATTTGCATGTTGTAGTGGGAAGGAACTGAAGTGGTGCAAATGGAGGGCCATTGGGAAAGTTAAGAGGAAGTCCAGGCCGGAGAGGGGGAGCAGTGGGGGGAAAAAGGAGGGGATGGTGTAACAATAGAGGAACCATTTCTTTGTGACTGCAAACGAGCAGAGACAAATCCATGCCACCTCTCCCTCCCAACGGGCACCATATTCCATTCTGCTGCCATGCCTGTGCCTACTCACCTAGTGTGACTTGGAGCCTGCCAAAGCCTTGCTGCAAAATCTCTGACCTCTCCTTTCAGTTTCCATTGGGGCTTCACCTCCTCTTCCCTCTGTCATCTCCTCCAGCCCCACAAGGTACTCGGGCTTCTCCAATGTTAAATCTCTTCAACATTCCTGACTTTAATTGCTTCACCATTGGTTGTTGCATTTCCAACTGGCTGGCTCCAGAGGTCGGGAATTCCATCCTTAGTTTCATTTGCCCAACTTTCCTTTTTCATGACACTTCTCAAAACCTGACCCTTGACCAAGTAGTTCGGCACCTTTCCTTGTTTCTGTTGGGTGACTCGGTGTGAAAAAGACTCCACGCTGTTCCTACCCCTTTTATTTTCACCCAGTATTCCAGTCTAAAATGTGAACTCACAACTATCTGACATTTGACATAAGCGTGTAACTCACTAAAGGATAGCTCTTGCTGAGTTTTCTGGTGCATGTAATTATTATTTAGTCTGTATGGGAAAAGGAGGAATGCTATCCTGTGGTCCGCACTTTTTGCCACTGCACTGTTGAAGGTGTTGCATGGCATGCCAATTGTGAGAACATATTTCGCCAGCTATCACTTGCCGGACTAACTTGCGTAACTATTGTACGTGTAGTTGAGACTTGAAAGCGTAATCCAGGCTGGCATTTTATTGAAGTGCTGCCCTGTCAGAGATGCTGATTTTCAAATGACATGTTAAATACACACCCAATCTTCAATCAAAGGCAGGAGAGTTCTTTCTGGTGTCCAAGCTCATTTTATCTCTCATCCAAGAAAAAAAATACAGATAATTTATTTCACTTCTGTTTTGGCAGCATTTAGCTGTCACATTTCTTCCATTATAGACCGTGACTATATTCAAAAGTACTTGATTGGCTGTGAAGCTCTATAGGACATTCTGATATTGTGAAAGGGATTGTAGAAATGGAAATCCAATCTTCCAGGTCTCAAAACACTTTATTCATGCGGTTGTTAGCTGGAAATGTGTTGCTGAAAAGGCGCAGCAGGTCAGGCAGCATCCAGGGAACAGGAGAATCAACGTTTCGGGCATAAGCCCGAAGAAGGGCTTATGCCCGAAACGTTGATTCTCCAGTTCCCTGGATGCTGCCTGACCTGCTGCGCCTTTCCAGCAACACATTTCCAGCTCTGATCTCCAGCATCTGCAGACCTCACTCTCTCCTCATGCGGTTGTTAGTTCATTCTTGATACGTGAGCATTGCTGGCTAGGCCAGTATTTATTGTCCGATTGCAGTAGAGTGGCTGGTGGTGAGCTGTTTCCTTTGAACTGCTCCAGTGTAGGTGGGACCCACAAGCTGTTAAGAAAGAAATTCCAGCGTTTTGTCCCAGTGGCGGTGAAGGAACAGATATATATTTTGAAGACTGGATGGTGTGTAGCGAAGGGAGGAACCTGCAGGATATGTTTTCTCTTCATTTCATTTCCTGCTCTTGACCCTCTGGATAGAAGAGCTGATGGGTTTGGAAGGCTTAATGTCTTAAGGAGGCTTGGTGAGTTGTGGTAGTGCATCTTGTAGATAGAACAAACTGATTCCATTGTGTCTCAGAGGTATTAAAAGTGTTAGATGGAGTCAAAAAGTGTGGCGCTGGAAAAGCACAGCATTTGAGGAGCAGGAGAGTCGACAGATTCCTGATGAAGGGCTTATGCTCAAACCGTTCACTCTCCTGCTCCTCAGATGCTGCATGACCGTTTGTGCTTTTCTAGTGTCACACTTTTTTTTCAGCTCTGATCTCCAGCATCTGTAGTCCTCACTCTCTCCCATGCTAAATGAGGTGCCAATCATGAGACTGTTTTGACCTGGATGATGTCAAGCTTCGGGAGTACCATTGGAGCGGCACCGAATCAGGCAGTATTCCACCAATACTCCTGATTTGTGCTTTGGAGACAGTGGCCAGGCTTTGAGAAAACAAAGTGAGTTGCTCACCTCAGAATTCACAGTTTTGACTTGCTTTTGTCATCACAGTATTTATTTTACCGTTCCAGTTCAATTTCTGGTCAAAGGTAGCTGATCATGGAGAATAGCAATTTTAAAAAAGTAACCAAGTATTTGATGTCGCTTCGGGACCCAGCATCCTCCTGGATTCAATATTGAGTTCAATAACTTGAGAGCTTCACCTCTCCCATGTCCTCACCCCAAACCCTCTCACTTGTTATCACTCAGTCTGCTACTACAAAACCCATCAGGAACAGTCCCCATTCCTGATGAAGGGCTTTTGCCTGAAACATCGATTTTCCTGCTCCTCGGATGCTGCCTGACCTGCTGTGCTTTTTCAGCACCACTCTGATCTAAACTCTGGTTTCCAGCATCTGCAGTCCTCACTTTTTTGCCTGGTCCCCATTAACAGCTATTCACCTTCCTAACCAGATCATTATGCATTCCTTTGTCAGTCCAATGGTTCTTCTCTCTCTCCCTCTTTAGGTTCTATTCCCACCTATCATTTACTCCTTACACCCTCCCCCCACTCTAACTTCTGCATATAAACCGACATTTTCCCATCTATCATCCGTTCTGAGGGAGGGTCGCTTGACCCGAAACGTTAATTGTGATTTCTCTCCACAGATGCTGCCAGACCTGCTGGGCTTTTCCAGCAATTTCTGTTTTTGTTTAAGTTTGATGCCTCATTTGGTCAAATTTGGCCTTGATTTTAAGGGTAGTCATCCTCCGTTTCCCTTTTGTTCTTTTGTCCAAGTTTGGACCAAGCCTTCATGAGGTCAGGAGTTGAGAGGTTCTGGTAGAATCTAAACCAAGCATCAATGAGCATATTGTTGCATAGGCGCTGTTGATAGCACCGACACTTCCAATACCTTGCAGATGATTTGTGAGTATACTGATGGGCCAGTAATTAGGTGGATTAGATTTGTCCTGCTTTTTGTGGTGAGGACCTACCTGTGAATTTTCCACACGGTTGACTGGATGATTTTGTTGCATTGGAGAATCCATTCACTCCCTTCGTGTGTGCTGAGAACTTTAATATTGTGAATTTTATGCTATATTTTGTCAAAACAGATGTTGCCTCCAACACAGTCAGTCCAAAAGATGATAAAACATAGGGGCAGAGATGAGACCATTCAGCCCATCGAGTCTGCTCTGTCATTCAATCGTGGCTGATAAGTTTCTCAACCCCATTTTCCCGCTTTCTCCCCATACCCTTAATCTCTTTGAGTATATTTAAGATGGAGATAGGTATCGATGATCTGGCCTCCACAGCTATTTTAATTACTTCTCTCTGTGCTTTCTTTTTGCTGGTCAGGTCTGCCCACAGTGTCCAGTGACCAAAAAGATGGCTGCCTGTCAGTCCTGTGTCCAGGCAGCTTGAGCTGAAAATGTGTTGCTGGAAAAGCGCAGCAGGTCAGGCAGCATCCAAGGAGCAGGAGAATCGACATTTTGGGCATGAGCACCTTTTTCATGAAATGTTTCGGGCTCATGCCCGAAACGTCGATTCTCCTGGTGCTTGGAAGCTGCCTGACCTGCTGCGTTTTTCCAGCAACACATTCTCAGCTCTGATCTCCAGCATCTGCAGTCCTCACTTTCTCCAGGCAGCTTGAGGTCATGTACTGGAGGTGACATTTCACCCCCTACAGTTATCCTAATGAAACATATCCAGAACTGGCATTAGGAGCTAGACTCTACGGCTGTCAAACTCCCTAGGAGTGGTCTTGCAATGAAGTGGGTAGCAACCCTGTCACTAAGTCAAAAAGTTCTGAGTTTGAGTCTTTCGAAATCCCTTCCCCCAAAAGGCAGTGGATGCAGTATTTTTGGAAATGATTAAGATGAAGCTCTATAGCTGCTTGATTTTCAAGAGGATGGAAGATTACCAGGAATATAGAGTTGAGGTTGAAATCCAATCAGTCATGATCTTATTGAGTAGGTTCAAAGGATCAAGATTGTCCCTTGTCCTTTTTGTCCACCCTGCAGATGCTAGCCAAGGAAAGTTCATTCATAAAGCAGGTTGAGGATTAACCAGCAAATCCTCCCAACATTCACGCTAACAGCCGGTGACCGGGCAGGGGGTGTTCTTGATCCACCATGTGATAGGAAAGAATACTGGAGCCTTGACCATAACGAAATGTAATCCCAGACTGCACTGTCATGGCAACTCAGATTTACCTCAGTCAGTTGCAACCAACCGTCACTACTTCCTTTCTTGACCCTGTACCGTGTGGCATGTTGGTGGAGATGTTCTCCTCTGAGCAGAGAAGGCCAGGTGAAGATTCAGAAATTTTCACAGTCTGTTTTATTGGAGTGAACTGTGTGAAACTGTTTGCGGTGCGCATATTTAAATAACTAACCAGAAAGGGTTTTCTGTTTAAAAGTACAGGTCGCCATAATCCGTATTAAAGTGTGGTGGAACGGGACTCAAAAAGGAAATTGGATAAATGCTTGAAAATAAGTTTGCAGGATTATGGGAACAACAAGGACAGTGGGACTAATCTGACAGCTTTTTTGAAGAGCTAGGTGCAGAAACGATGGACTCAATGGGCTTGTTTGGTGCAGTTTCATTCTACAGAGTCAGTGAACCTCCACTCCACATCTGTTTAATGTATATTTCTCCCTTTCTCTGTCAGAGTGACTGACTCTCTCTGCTGCACAGGGCGTTCTCTACTACTTTGTGCAGTTTCCCCAGTTTTAGTTTGGACCATGCAATCAGCAGATGATCCTAATCAATAGGGTGTCACTGCTGAAGCCTGATTCTGTCCACCTACCCATTCTAGCACCGTGCAATCCAGATAACAGGAGACTAACTATATGAGAAAAGGCCTCTGATAGAGTTGGTGTAGACAATATGTTTACACTCTTGAAGAAACCTCAAGCAAAATGCCATCGACAAAACATAGCCATCATTAATCTATTAGAGGATTCAAGAGAATTGTCTTTATTGAGCGAGTGGTGAGAATGCGGAACTTGCTACCAGAAGAAACAGTCAAAGTGGATGGTACAGATGCATTTAAGAGGAAGCAAGATAAGCAGAGGCGGAAGAAATATATAAAAGACATGCTGATAGAGTGAAATGAACTCCAGGGGGATGGAAAGAAAGAACTTGCATTTGTATAGCAGCTTTTGGGATTTCCCCAGTGTGCTTTGCAATCAGCAAAGTTCTTTTGAAGTGTTGTTGTAGTGTAGTACAAATGCACTATGATATGATCAGCAATTTATTTCTGCACAGCAAGGTGCCACAAGTGTCACAATGAGCAGATAATGTGTTAATTTCAGCAGCGCTTACTGAAATGTAAGCACGAAGATTGAGGCTTGTGTGGAACACTAACACTTCCACTGGCCAGTTGGGCTAAATTAACTGTCTCTGCAATAGTGTGTGCTACAAATTATACTGTTTGTAAAACAAAAAAAATCCCGATACCAATTTCACATCAAGCCTTTTTCTCTTTAAAACTGAAAAAAACACATTTTCCAAGACTACTTTGTTTTTAAAAAGAAAAGTCAGGTTGAAATTTGCCAAATGTTTACAGAATGCTGCAACTCGCCAAATGATTACTCTAGGTATCTACTAGGCAATACTTTCTGCCCAGCCTCTAATTAGGCTGCTGACTCAGCTAATCAACACGTTTTTCAATTTAGACACTTGCTGTTACGGGCAGCTTATTTTGATTGCAAAATTACAAGATTGGCTGAAAGCAGCAAAACACACAAGAGTCTTGCATCAACAATCAGAATACTCCAATCTCCCTCACACCCTAAAATTACACAGGAAGCTTAAATATGTTGTGGGAACAGTATGCAGCGAGTCCCATCCCAGCTTCTAGAACGTGGAGAAATGTCTTGTGTGCTGAGATTTCACCATAACACAGTGACACACCAGCACCTTGACTGAAAGATCTTACCCCACATTTTTTTTGAGCAAATGCACAGAGGAAGACTTGCATTCATATAGTACCTCAGCCTTGATTTTAAAAAGTGCAGTCCCTGTCAGGAAATGCAGCAGCCAGTTTGTGCAACAATGAGATCTCCATCGGGCCACACATCCCCAAAAAAAGGTTCTTCAGCCCATTATGTTTGCACTGACCCAGTGACTCTAATCCAACTCTCCAGAGTGTAGCTTTCAATGTTATGACATTTCAGGTGCTCATCCTTTTTCAAGGTTGGGAGGTATCCTGCCTCAACTACCCACCCAGGCAGTGGATTCCAGATTGTCGCCATCCTTTAGATGGAACACTTGTTACTCAAATCCCCTCTAAGTCTCTTGCCCTTCACTTTAAAACTATGCCGCCTTGTTATTGACCTTTCAAATAAGGGGAACTGCTGCTTCGCAGCCACCGTGTCCCCTCATAATCTTCCACACATCAGTCAGGTCCTCCCTCCACCTCTGCTCTTAAGTAAACAACTATCCAGTCTCTCTTCAAAGCTAAATTGCTCCATCCCTTAGAGATGCAGCATCTCCACAGGGATTCTGTGATGCCAGGCAACATACATAGATGTGTATTTAAGACTGAGATAGGTTCTTGATTGTCAAGGGTTACGGGGAGAAAGTGGGAGAATGGGATTGAGAAGCTTATCAGCCTTGATTGAATGGCGGAGCAGACTCGATGGCCTATGTCATATGGTCTTCTGGTCGAACATCCCAGTGAATCTCATGCACTGTAATCACATCGTTACTCCAATGTAGACACCATTCTGATAATGAACAGATGATTGATTTAGATTAGATTAGATTACTTAGTGTGAAAACAGGCCCTTCGGTCCAACAAGTCCACGCCGACCTGCCGAAGCGCAACCTACCCAGACCCATTCTCCTACATTTACCCCATTCATCTAACATTACTGGCAATTTAGCATGGCCAGTTCACCTAACCTGCACATCTTTGGACTGTGGGAGGAAAACTGAGCACCCGGAGGAAACCCATGCAGACACTGGGAGAATGTGCAAACTCCACAGTCAGTCGCCTGAGGCGGGAATTGAACCCGTGTCTCTGGCGCTGTGAGGATTTAGAATGACATTGGTTGAGGGCCAAATGTTGGCTTTAAAATAAAGCAGTGTTTTTGTTTAACCTCCTCCTCAGAGGGTAGACAAATGTCTTGGTTTCATGTCTGAAAAGGTGGCACTTCTGACTGTGCAGCACCACACTTGTACTGGACTGTTAACCTAGGTTTTGGCCTTGAGTAGGATTTGAACTCACAATCCAGACCAGGGATGCAAGTTAACCGTTGAGCACCATTTGCAATACAATGCATTCATATCCCTGATATGTGTGGCTCTTCAGGGAAAATTAAATATAAAAGTATTTGTACATCAGTTTTGCACAATATAATTTCAAGTTCCAGGTCCCTTTGTCTGCATTTTAAAAAAAAAAGTTGTGCTGTTAACTATCAGTCACACTTTTCAGCAGATATTGATCAGTTTCAGGCTCTCCTTCAGAATTGTCACTGATCATGAATCATTGAGCATTTCTGGGACACTGCTTCACATCTTCATTGTGAGCAGTGTGGGAATTCATGAACAACAGAGGGTCCATCCAATTCTCCTACTGTCTTGCTAATTGCATATGTACACAATAGCAATCAATCTCTAACAATTGGTCTGTGGTTAATTCAACATGGGGCAAGGAAAAACCATTCGCTGAAGAACTATGTGAAACATAGGTTCCAAAATGAACTTCCTCTCAAACATAGCACAAGTCACATGCTAATCCTTAGGGTTGTGGAAAAAAAAGCACCTTTCACTGTTCGAGTACCTTTTAGAAAGAATGCCAGTGTGACTGGTCATGTGATCATGTTATTTGACAGGCAGCGGAAACTCCAAGCAAACTGGCAATGCCACCATGCAGACAATGTTAAACAGCATTGAGTCAGTGGAAACTTGGAAACATAGAAAATAGGAGCAGGAGGAGGCCATTTGGCCCTTCAAACCTGCTCTACCATTCATTGTGATCATGGCTGATCATCCAACTTCATAACCTGTCCCTGCCTTTCCCCCCAATATGTTTTGATCCCTTTAGCCCCAAGTGCGATAAGCAACTCCTCCTTGAAATTGTACAGTGTGTTGGCTCTCAACTGCTTTCTGAGGTGGTGAATTCCACAGGCTCATCACTCTCAAACTGGTTTGGTTCAATTCTAGGTTAACAAGAAAATCAAGAGGAAAAAGTAATTATTTTAAAAATGCAATCCTGTAACTTTTGTTTTTACTTCAAGATGCCTTGAACTGCCTTGCACCCCGTGATGTATTTCTTGGAAATGTAGTTGCTAATTATGATGTGGGGAATGCAGCTGCTCAGGGAATAGCTAGCCAGGCCTGGACAGAAATGCATCTTCTGGCCTTTACACAAAAAGTAAGGAACTCTGAGCCAAACTGGCTCTTCCAGTTACTCTATGACACCCACAACCTGCTACTAGATTGGAAAGTCAAGGGTTCAATTCTTTAGAATATGTGGATCTTTTTATTATGAGCCGTGACTCTCCAGCTAGCACAGACAATCTTGCCAGCGCTGACTGTCTAGACTAAAATGGGTCAAGTATTGGGGTCTCTGAAGTCCAACTTTTACCAAAAGAAACAAAGAAAATATATAGTTGGCACAGTCTCTTCCTGAAAAGGTAGTGGAAGGAATCCTCGAATAATTTTAAGGTAAATAAGGAACCTGGATTATCCAAATTTTGTGTTATCTGGACAACATCGCAAGGTCCTGATGCTTGGCGAAACCGTGTTGTCCGGCGTTCGATTTATCTGATCATTCAGTTATCCGAGCAAAATACTCTCCACCCGTGTCATCTGAGGTTCCTCTGTATTAAGCAAGTGAGTAAGAGATGATCAGCGGTTGACAGGAATGTGGATTTGAAATTACAGTCAGATGATCCTATTTAGAAGCAGACCGGGCTCGAGGGGTTGAATAATTTTGTACGTTCACCTCAGCTCGGATGAAGAGCCATCCAGATTCAAAATGTTAGCTTGCTTTCTCTCTGTGGATGCTGCCTGATCTACTGTGATCTCCAACATCTTTTTGTTTTCACTTATACGTTTGCATTTGGCAAGACTTGAGTCAGTTATTTGTAAGCGCAGTAATGACATACCTGTGTGAAGGAAGCAGGACAGGTTCGATAAAACGCTGTCGCAATGATAAAGGCACCACTCTCTTCCTGCTCATTTTCCCCATTTTATAATTAACCAGGTTAAATGATGACGAGAGGTTGCATAGACAAAGCCCTTTGAATATGGGAGATTAAGGTGTGATCTAATTACAGTGTTTAAAGTGATTAGAGGATTTGAAGAGGCATTTAGATGCTAAATCCTCAGGTGGGTGAGTGCAGAACATGGCGGCATTGTGTGTGTGGAGTTAAAAATAGCAAGAACTTTCTGAAACAAAAAATGACTAAAATCTTCACTGCTCTGCCCCAGACAGTTGTGGTGGTTTGGTTGGCGGAGGGGTGGGTGGGTCGTCAATTGAACACTGTAAAAGCAGGATTGATCATTTTGTTTTTTTTTTGTTCCACAAAATTCTTAGGGTTTTTTTAACCAAAACAGATACAAGGCATTAAGGAAAAGCTCAACTACAATTCTAAACTGATGACCGAACAGAATGCAGGAGTGGGCTGAATGGCCTCTACCCATTGTTAAGTTTCTGGGAGAGTACTGTGACTGGTCCCATGTGGCTGCACAAAAGCATCACCTAATAGTTCCTAACCAGCTTTGCTTTTTGCCCGTGGTAATCTGGCTGTCAGCCAAGAGCAGAGCAAATGTGATCCTAATAGTTTAAAAATGAGCAGCCTAGCTGTCAATAGCAGATATATTTGTAACATGATACTTGTAGAGTCGTCTGCGGCTTATCTCCATGAGTTGGGTTGGGGGGGGGGGAGACAGTGAGAAGCACTCAGTGTAGCTTTTGTGCTTTTCAAATGTGTCTCTCTTTATAAATGGCTATTGGGTATCTGAACATAATCAGGTCAAGCAGCAATGGACGGAATATTTCTAGCAGCTAACTGTGGTCTGGCAGGCCTCCTGTTGAGAAAAAGGCAAAGATGAGTCATTTTAATTGAAATATCTTCAATGAACCCTACAAGGCAACGTCTAGGTCCTCCCTCAGTGTCAGGGAGTACGCATGCAGATTTATTGCACTAATATTTTTGTGTTGGGGAGGCTAGAGGAAAGGTTAGGATGGAGAATGATTCTTTCTTCATCTCGTTCACAGGTTAGGCAGCAACTCAGAAGCCTGATGAGGAGGCAGGGGAAAGCCCCTGTTTACAGGTCAAAATGAGAAAGAGTTTGTGAATATCTACAAAGTGGCAACGCAGAGAGCCGAACCCTTTTCCTTGCAAGAAAACAAACAGAGTTGATGAGCATTTTCCTTAACTCAGATGGCAAATTTGTCCCCAAACGTTTTTTGACAAATGCAGTGCTCTTTCAAAACCCCAGGGGACTGCGCGTTATGCTTGGGATAATGATGAAGCGGTTTATTGGAGTTTTCCTATTTTATTTAGGAATTGCCCAGGGGATTACAGTAGTGAGATCGGAATTGGAAAAAAATAAGTATCTGCTTTTGAATTGTCTCTCAGTCTGGCAGGCAGTGGGGAATGTGGTTGGTGCACTTGCTTGGATTCTGGCTGGAGTTTGAATCCAGCACGTAGACTTGCCTTCGGGCTGTAAATATTGTGTCTGAAATGAGTTTGGGGAGTGTCAGTTTAGAACTGAAAAACTATTGCTCATCAACACGTTCCTGATAAGACATGGCATGGGTATTCTTTCTTTTTCTAGAGGCTGGATTTGCTGGAAGTGCTTAATATAAATGAAACTCTGCACGTTGACGGTGTTGCAGGAGCAGATAGCCCTGGGGTTGGTAATGGGTGGTGGGTGGCTCAAGTGCTTAGAACATCCTTGAAGGTGACAGGACAAGTTGACATGGCTGTTAAAAAGAATGAGAGATCCTTAGCTTTACAGCAAGAAACACAAGAAAGAAATTATGCTCAGCCTTTACAAAACTCTGGCTCCCAGCTGCAGCTATGAGCATCATATTTTAGGAAGGATGTCAAGATTGTTATTAGAATATTAACAAGGATGGTGAACTTGTCGAGACTAGAGGAGCTGGGATAATTGTCCTTGGAGGAGAGAAAGCTGAGAGACCATGTTATAACGGTATTCAAAAATAATAAAACAAAGAACTGTGGATACTTCAGTTCTGAAACAAAAACAGAATTTGCTGATAAAACGCAGCATCTGAGGAGAGAAAGGCTAAAGTAGGTTCTGCAGATGCTAGAGATTAGAGTCTAGATTAGAGTGGTGCTGGAAAAGCACAGCAGGTCAGGCAGCATCCGAGGAGCAGGAAAATTGATGTTTCGGCACCTGAAGGGCCTTTTCCCGAAACGTCAATATTTTTTCCTGCCCCTCGGATGCTGCCTGACCATCTGTGGGGAGAAAGCAGAGTTAACGTTTCAACTTTATCATTAGAATTCCCACAGTGCGGAAGCAGGCCATTTGGCCCACCAGTTCCATAGCGACACTTCAAAGAACGTTCCGCCCAGACCCAGTCCCCACCCTGTCCCAGTAAGACTGCATTCCCCAAGGCCAATCCACCTCGCCTGCATATCTTTGGTCTGTGGGAGGCAACGTGAACACTCGAAGGAAACCCCTGCAGATGCAGGGACAGCATGCAAACTCCATGGAGAACTGAACTATTCAGAACTATCCAGGTCTAATGAAAATGTAAACTCTGCTTTCTCACCGCTGCCAGAGTTAATGAGTTTCACCAATAATTTCTGCTCAGAAATAATAGATGAGGTAGAATAAATGAAGTGGCCTGTTTAAGGGATTCGGGGGAATTAATTAAAGAACCAGAGGAGTGATTAGGAGAAATCTATGTACACATTCCAGTGAAACTGTAGGACCCAAACTGCTAACTCCTGATTCCCGAATGTGCCATTCAATGTTAAGCACATTACTGTGTCTGAGATCATGTAAAGATTGCATTGGGTTCAATATTTCTTGAATCTATTATACAAGTTCATGCCCTCCTTGCTTCTCAGACAATTGTTTGAGTTGTGGTGCTCTGTCACCTTTAGACTAACTCATTTATCGAAGAGGTTCCTTTACCCCATCATAATATCAGTTAATTTGTTTTCAACTGTTTCAGCATTAGCCACTACTCTGATATTCTTCCTCATTGTGAAATATTGAGACCAAGTAGTTGTTAATGACTGTTCAGCTATTTGGAATGATCACATTGGATATGCCTTACCTTGCAGGATTCCAGGTAAAAACAAGGACTGCAGATGCTGGAAACTAGAGTCTAGATTAGAGTGGTGCTGGAAAAGCACAGCAGTTCAGGCAGCATCCGAGGAGCAGGAAAATCGACATTTCGGGCAGAAGCCCTTCAGGAATAGAGCCTCTCGTGCGTATTAGCTCTATTCCTGATGAAGGGCTGTTGCCTGAAACATCGATTTTCCTGCTCCTAGGATGCTGCCTGACCTGCTGTGCTTCTCCAACACCACTCTAATCTAGCCCCTTGCAGGATTCCCACCTAACTCATTAAAATTTTTATTTTTACTGATCTATCTGTAAAATACGTCAGTGTGCCTGAGGACTCCTAATTCTTGTATTCTGTTTTAGCTTTCATTGCTTCTCTTCATAAAACACTTGTCAAACTTTCCCCTTTTCCAGTTATTTTTCATTATTATTAACATTTATCACCCTCACAAATGATCGGTTGTTTCTTAGTGGCACTTCTGCCAATTCCAAGAAGTCATAGAGTCATGGAAACAGACGCTTTAGTCCAACTCGTCCATACCGACCAGATATTCTAACTTAATCTAGTCCCATCTGCCTTAACTTGGTCCATATCCCCCTCAACCCTTCCTATTCATATACCCATCCAGATGCTTTTTAAATGTTGTAATTGTATCAGCCTCCACCACTTCCTCTGGCAGCTCATTCCATACCCATACCACTCTGCGTGAAAAAGTTGCCCCTTCGATCGTTTTTAAATCTTTCCCCTTAAACCTAGACCCTCTAGTTTTGGACTCCCCTACCATGGGGGAAGGCACTTGACGATTCATGCCCCTCGTGATTTTGTAAACCCCTAAGGTTCAGCCTCCAGTGTTCCAGGGAAAATAGCCTCATGCACAAAATCGAGGATGGCGCTCCAGGCCAGTATTGAGACTGCTCCACAGTTGCAGGTGCGATCTTCCCAGTGAGATATTGAACCAGGACAGTGACTGTTGTCTTGCAGCTTAATGATCCTCCATGTCAGTATTCGGAAGAAGTCCTCCCCTAATCTGGCCAATAATTGTCCCTCAACCATGCCATTGATGAAGGGTAGCTGTCGTTTATTTCATTGTTGCCTGTGGGATTTTGCGGTATGCAGACTGATTCCTGCGTTTTTTTTACATCATCATGGCAAATACATTTCAAAAGCTACGTTGGACATGCTGCTAACACACCAGTTGCTACATAAATGCAAACCATTTTTCCCCTGAATTTCGTTTGATTTTATTCTCCGCATCCTTCTGTAGACACTGAACGTTTTCTTTCTGCTTTCAAAGGCATCTGACTGCTGCTCTGCCTTGTCTGATCATTTCTCATTTCATCTCACCTCAGGAAACGACTCCCAATCCCAATATCTGCCTTAACCCAAGCTGACTAGTCTGGTTAAAAACTGAACAAATTGCAGATGCTGTAGCTCAGAAACAAAAACAGAAGTTGCTGGAAAAACTTAGCAGGTCTGGCAGGATTTCTCTCCACAGATGCTGCCGAGGTACAAGTATCTAAGATGGCACCATTAAATGGCAGCCATTGTAAACACTTTTCACTATACTCCTGTACTGCAGTGCGTGTGGCAATAAAAGGATATTCTATTCTATATTTCTTTCCAGCAATTTCTGTTTTAGTTTCTGATTAATCTAGATTTTATGCTGAACAATTTCCCCTCTGAGTTTGAAACCTTGAGTATTGTGGACAGTATTCTCAAGATCACTTAGCTCACAAAACTGATCTGTTTTGTTACTCCAGATCAACATTAACAGCACCTCCACCCTAAAAGTTCCATTGCTTGAGGGATGTCGATACAAATTTTAAGAATTCCACTCCCTTTACTCCCTCTCTGACCCAATTGGTAAGTGGATAATTAAAATTCCCAGAACAATAATAACTTGTTGTTCTGACTCATCTCTCTAATCAGAGTGCAGCTTTCCTTTTCCACTTCCTTCCCACAGTTTGGAAGTCTTTGGCACTAATGGAACAAACATTTTTTTTTTATCTTGAGCTCTAGCTCTATTGACCATGTCTCCAATCCATCATCAATGTGACCACACTGCCCAACATTCCTATCTTTTGAATCCTTCCTCATTCTCAAAGCCACTCCTGCTCCCTTGCTAAAAATCCTCGGAGAATTTTGCTCCCTTTATTTGACGTTTATTTTCCATTCTTGGCAGGTTCCTGTTGATACCATTGTCGTGGGGTTGCAATAGCTTGGTCAGTGTTTACTCACTATAAATAGACCGTCTGCTCATTATTAAATTGCCGTATGTTGACATTGGCTGGGTATAAATTAATTGCTGAATTACTGACCTCACAACAGTGACTACACTTCAAAAGCACTTTGACACTTACTAAAGATATGACAGGCACTATGCAAATACAAGTTGTATCTTCCTTTAGTCCACAATTATAGGGTCACTAAAACAATATGGTCACCAATAAATCCAACAGGGACTTAAGGAAAGACCTCTTTATCTAGAGAATGGTCATAACATGGAGTTTGAGTAAGGTCACCTCTTGTTCTTAGCTACCAACATATGAACTAGGCGTGGAAGTAGGCCATTCAGTCCTTCAAGCCTGCCCTACCAGTCAATAAAAATATGGCTGATCTGATTATCCCACATTCCTGCCTGCTCCCATTAACCTTTTACCTCCTTGCTTATCAAGATTCTATCAGCCTCCGCCTTAAAAATATTTAAGGACTGTGCTTCCACCTCCTTTTCGTGAAGAGACTTGCAAAGTCTCAACTCTCTGGGAGAAAAGATTTCACCTCCTCTCTGGGAGAAAAGATCTAAATAAGTGCCCCTGATATTTAAGTGTCCCCTAGTTCTAGATTCTTCCACCAGAGGAAATATTCCCTCCAGATCCACCAGGTCAAATCTCCTCAGGATCGTATATGTTTAATTTAAGCCACCTCTGACTCTTCTAAACTCCCAGAGGATTCAGGCTTCACCTGCCTATCCTTTCCTCTCATAAGACAATCCACTCATTATAGTCGATGAGCTGGAGTCTGAGCTTCAAACATTGTGACACTTCAGGGAGTGGAAAGAGTTACCTGGGCGCGGTGTTCCAGGAGACAGTCACACTAATTAGACAAACTAACTCTAATTCGGCCAATGGCCAGGGAAAAGAAGGTGCAACTGTCAGGCAGGTAGGGGGATCCAGGAGAACAAGTTGCCGGAGCCTCAGCCCCTGTCATTGCCCAGCAGGTTCAAGAGGATTGCTCCCAGTGTGAACGGGTTTGGGAACTGCAGGGAGGATGAGCCGACTGACGACAGCACTGTGGTTGCATGGAACCATTCAAGAAGAGAAATGTTGTAATTGGTGTTAGTATAGTTTGAGGCATAGACACTGTTCTCTGTGACCAGGATTGAGAGTCCCAAAGGTTTGGTTGCTTGCCTGGTGCTCAGGGTTCAGAATATCTCGTCTGGGCTGCAGAGGAACTTGAAGTGGGAGGTTAAAGGTCCAGTGGTCGTGGTCCATGTAGGTACCAATGACGTCAATAAAACTAGGGTGGAGGTTGTGTGAACTGAAAACGAACAGCTGGGAGCTAAATTAAAAAGCAGAAGCAAAAAGGTGGTAATGTCTGGATTTCTACCTGAGCCACGAACTCATTGGCACAGGATCAATAAGATTCAGCAGGTAAATGCATGGCTCAAAGATTGGTGTGGGAGAAATGGGTTTGAATTCAAGGGACATTGGCATCAGTACTGGGATTCCTGATGAAGGGCTTTTGCCCGAAACGTCGATTTTTGCCTGTCCTCGGATGCTGCCTGAATTGCTGTGCTCTTCCAGCACCACTGATCCAGAAACTGGAAAGAAGGGACCTCTTCCAATGGGATGGTCTGAACTGTGCTGGGACCAGCGTCCTAGTGAATTGCATGACTAGGGCTGTAGACTGGGCTCTCAACTAAATAGGTGGGGGTTGGAGAGGGAGGCAGGGAAGAAGAGTGTTCAGTTATAGGGGAATTGGAAAACCCAAATTAAAAGAGGAGGTAAAAGTGCAGACCTCAGGAGAGGTTATTAAAATCTCCAGCACATACACAGAATATCTGGAAAGAGTTAGCAATCAAACTTCAAGCGGACTCGATGAACGAATGACCATGTGAAGAGGGAGGGTTGACACAGGATTGAAGAGGTTATATCTGACTGCAGGCAATGTAAGGAATAAGATAAATGAGCTTGTGCTGCAGATCAAAATTGGCAGATATGACGTGATGGGCATTGCAGGGATGTGGCTGCAAGGGGATCAGGATTGGGATGGAAATGTGTTGCTGGAAAAGCGCAGCAGGTCAGGCAGCATCCAGGGAACAGGAGAATCGACATTTCGGGCATTAGCCCTTCTTCAGGA